>NC_088406.1:60886721-61187914 GCF_034236695.1 Oncorhynchus nerka
AGGTGTCCCGCTAGGTGTCTGCGTGGCAATTGGTGCGCAAAAGTCAGGTCCCGGTATTTTTCCATTCAAATCTCAGAACAAACCAGGCTACAAGGACGGTGCTTTCAATGGAGAGAAATATGACAAACCACCTTCAGGATTGATTCAAACAACGTTTTCCATGTTTCAGTCGATATTATGGAGTTAATTCGGAAAAAAGTTCGACATGTAGGTGACTGAATTTTCGGTTAGTTTCGGTAGCCATATGCATAGTAACAAAAGGGAACGATGTGTCCTACACAAGAATCTTTCAGGAAAAACTGGACATCTGCTATGTAACTGAGAGTCTCCTCATTGAAACATCTGAAGATCTTCAAAGGTAAATTATTTTATTTGATTCCTTGGCTGGTTTTTGTGAATATGTTGCGTGCTAAATGCTAATGCTAACGCTAAGCTAGCTATCACCACTCTTACACAAATTAGTGATTTTCTCTGGTTCTAAAGCATATTTTGAAAATCTGAGACGACAGGATTGTTAAGAAAATGATAAGCTTGAGAACAGGCATATTTATTTCGTTTAATTTGCGATTTTTAAAAATCGCTAACGTTGCGTTATGCTAATGAGCTTGAGGCTGTAGTAACGATACCGCATGCGGGATGGGGCGGACTAAGAGGTTAATCAACACTGTCCCTCCGTTAACGGCCGACTCAGTGACAGTTGTCGCAATAATCTCATCAGTTGTCAATCCTTGCATCCGTAGCCCCATCTATGAATTTGAGATCCCTTAGCTTTATAGCAAAACAAGGCTGCCGTTTTGTCGTTTTTCGACTTGAGGAATGGGTCTTTGAAACATGAAAAGAGTGGGCCTTTATAACACCTGCATTGCCAACAGGTTTGATATACAGTACCTTGTCACAACACAACTGATTGGCTCAAATGGATTAAGAAGGAAAGAAATTCCACAAATTAATGTTAATTGAAATGCATTCCAGGTGACTACCTCATGAAGCTGGTTGAGAGACTGCCAAGAATGTGCAAAGCTGTCATCAAGGAAAAGGGTGGCTACAGTACTTTGAAGAATCTCACATTTACAACATATTTTGATTTGTTTAACACTTTTTTTGGTTACTACATTATTCCATATGTGTTATTTCACAATTGTGATGTTTTCACTATTATTCTACAACGTAGAAAATAGTACCAATAAAGAAAAACCATTGAATGAGTAGGTGTGTCCAAACATTTGACTGGTACCGTACACAGCAGCTGAGGGACCTCAGATGCCTGCCTTTCCTCCTTCTCTCGTCCCATGAGATGACATGGACAGAAAAGAGCAGAAGCTCTGAACTATCCAATCAGGCTCCAGTCCTACTTACCTCATTTTAAAACATACATTATAGACGTGAGGCCTGTCAAAGTCTTCACCCAGACTGTATTATGATCCGTTATTAAACGGGAAAACAGATTCTTGTTCCTGGAATCATGTGTCAGCCATGATCGGTCCTTGGCGGCAGTGTGATCATCTAAGCAGTGAAATTACAGCCCATCATGACGCACATTTAGACACCTCGCGCTGGGGAACAAAGCCTCTTAATTAGGATGAATTACACTGATTAACAGAAATAAACATCCCCCCGTTAAGGCTGAGAGAGATGCTGCTGCTGGTGGGTGTGTGTGTGTGTGTGTGTGTGTGTGTGTGGCGTCTGAGTGCAGCAGCCTTGCCATTTCCCACTCTCCCTACCAGGAAAAATAGCACATGATTCCCTCTAAGAGTGATCCTCCACATACTTACGAACATCCGCGTATCACTTGCGTACATCAAACTATACACAAAGGAGGTTTAAGGTGTCAAAATGGTATTGCATTGTTGGGCGGGGTTTGTTCAATATGACCTGGCAAAAACGCGAATCACAACAATACCAGTAACACAGCAGTCTGAACAAAGACACTACAGCTAGATAGCCGGTGACACACAACACATTTACGTTGTTTGCAAACTCCTGTTCAGCCGTTTGAACAAACAGACCATAGCACTATCTAGATAGCTTGTGACATGCGGCACTTGTATGTAGTTCTGACACTTCCTTTTCCCAATGCGCAGTTCACTTCCCAACTCTTAGCATCTTTCCTCTCAGGATCTCGAAGACAGACGCGTGATGATTCTTTACTCCAAGTGACTTGAGGATGAGACTGCGTTCGAGAGCTGTGTCTCTGGAGGCCGTTTGGAAATCTTCTCTGCTGCCTCTCTGTTGTGAAGAGGCTGACAAGGACGGAGGGAGACGGAGCGAGAGATACATAGAGGGGGGCAGAGAGGAGATACATAGAGGGGGAGGCAGAGCGGGAGATACAGAGGGGAGACAGAGAGGAGATACATAGAGGGGGACAGAGAGGGAGATACATAGAGGGGGGGGCAGAGAGGGAGATACATAGAGGGGGGCAGAGCGGGAGATACAGAGGGAGACAGAGAGGGAGATACATAGAGGGGGACAGAGAGGGAGATACATAGAGGGGGCAGAGAGGGAGATACATAGAGAGGGGACAGAGAGGGAGATACATAGAGGGGGGCAGAGCGGGAGATACAGAGGGAGACAGAGAGGAGATACATAGAGGGGGGACAGAGCGGGAGATACATAGAGGGGGACAGAGGAAGATACATAGAGGGGGAAAAAGGGAGATACATAGAGGGGGAAGAGAGGGAGATGCATAGAGGGGGCAGAGAGGAGATACATAGAGGGGGACAGAGAGGGAGATACATAGAGGGGGACAGAGAGGGAGATACATAGAGGGGGACAGAGGGAGATACATAGAGGGGGGACAGAGGGAGATACATAGAGGGGGACAGAGAGGGAGATACATAGAGGGGGAGCAGAGAGGAGATACATAGAGGGGGTGACAGATGGAGATACATAGAGGGGGACAGAGAGGGAGATACAGAGAGGAGATACATAGAGTGGACAGAGATACATAGATGATGGGACAGAGGGAGATACATAGAGGGGGGACAGAGAGGAAGATACATAGAGAGGGGGACAGAGAGGAGATACATAGAGGGGGGGGCAGAGAGGGAGATACATAGAGGGGGGACAGAGAGGGAGATACATAGAGGGGGGACAGAGAGGTATATACATAGAGGGGGGGGCAGAGAGGAGATACATAGAGGAGGGACAGAGAGGGAGATACAGAGTGGGAGATACATAGAGGGGGACAGAGAGGGGGGGCAGAGAGGAGATACATAGAGGGGGACAGAGAGGGAGATACATAGAGGGGGACAGAGAGAGATACATAGAGGGGGACAGAGAGAGATACATAGAGGGGGACAGAGAGAGATACATAGAGGGGGACAGAGAGAGATGCAGACAGAGAGATACATAGAGGGGGGACAGAGAGAGATACGAGAGGGGGACAGAGAGAGATACATAGAGGGGGGACAGAGAGAGATACATAGAGGGGGCAGAGATGGAGATACATAGAGGGGGGGGGACAGAGAGGGGGACAGAGAGGAGATACATAGAGGGGGGACAGAGGGAGATACAGAGGTGGGGGGCAGAGAGGGAGATACATAGAGGTGGGGGGCAGAGAGGAGATACATAGAGGGGGCAGAGAGGTAGATACATAGAGGGGGGCAGAGAGGTAGATACATAGAAGGGGGAGGACAGAGAGGGAGATACATAGAGGGGGGCAGAGAGGTAGATACATAGAGGGGGGACAGAGAGGGAGATACATAGAGGGGGGACAGAGAGGGAGATACATAGAGGGGGACAGAGAGGAGATACATAGAAGGGGAGGACAGAGAGGGAGATACATAGAGGGGGACAGAGAGGGAGATACGTAGAGGGGGACAGAGGGAGATACATAGAGAGGGGACAGAGAGGGAGATACATAGAGGGGGACAGAGAGGGAGATACATAGAGGGGGACAGAGAGGGGGCAGAGAGAGGGAGATGCATAGAGGGGGACAGAGAGGGAGATACATAGAGGGGGACAGAGAGGAGATACATAGAGGGGGGCAGAGAGGGAGATACATAGAGGGGGGACAGAGAGGGAGATACATAGAGGGGGACAGAGAGGTATATACATAGAGGGGGGACAGAGAGGTATATACATAGAGGGGGGCAGAGAGGGAGATACATAGAGGAGGGACAGAGAGGGAGATACAGAGTGGGAGATACATAGAGGGGGACAGAGAGGGGGCAGAGAGGGAGATACATAGAGGGGGACAGAGAGGGAGATACATAGAGGGGGACAGAGAGGGAGATACATAGAGGGGGACAGAGGGAGATACATAGAGGGGGACAGACGGAGATACATAGAGGAAGATACATAGAGGGGGACAGAGAGGAGATACATAGAGGGGGACAGAGAGAGATACATAGAGGGGGACAGAGAGAGATACATAGAGGGGGACAGAGAGAGATACATAGAGGGGGGACAGAGATAGATACATAGAGGGGGGACAGAGAGGGAGATACATAGAGGGGGGACAGAGAGGGAGATACATAGAGGGGGACAGAGGGAGATACATAGAGGGGGACAGAGGGAGATACATAGAGGAGATACATAGAGGGGGACAGAGAGGGAGATACATAGAGGGGGACAGAGAGGGAGATACATAGAGGGGGACAGAGAGGGAGATACATAGAGGGGGACAGCGAGGAGAGATACATAGAGGGGGACAGAGCGGGAGATACATAGAGGGGGCAGAGAGGGAGATACATAGAGGGGGACAGAGCGGGAGATACATAGAGGGGGGCAGAGAGGGAGATACATAGAGGGGGGACAGAGAGGAGATACATAGAGGGGGACAGAGAGGAGATACATAGAGGGGGGACAGAATGGGAGATACATAGAGGGGGACAGAGTGGGAGATACATAGAGGGGGACAGAGTGGTAGATACATAGAGGGGGACAGAGTGGGAGATACATAGAGGGGGACAGAGAGGGAGATACATAGAGAGGGGGACAGAGAGGAGATACATAGAGGGGGACAGAGAGGGAGATACATAGAGGGGGACAGAGAGGAGATACATAGAATGGGGAGGACAGAGAGGGAGATACATAGAGGGGGGGCAGAGAGGTAGATACATAGAGGGAGATACATAGAGGGGGACAGAGAGGGAGATACATAGAGGGGGGACAGAGAGGGAGATACATAGAGGGGGACAGCGAGGGAGATACATAGAGGGGGACAGAGAGGGAGATACATAGAGGGGAGATACGTAGAGGGGGACAGAGAGGGAGATACATAGAGGGGGGGCAGAGAGGGAGATGCATAGAGGGGGACAGAGAGGGAGATACATAGAATGGGGAGGACAGAGAGGGAGATACATAGAGGGGGCAGAGAGGTAGATACATAGAGGGAGATACATAGAGGGGGACAGAGAGGGAGATACATAGAGGGGGACAGAGAGGGAGATACATAGAGGGGGGACAGAGTGGGAGATACATAGAGGGGGACAGAGTGGGAGATACATAGAGGGGGACAGAGTGGGAGATACATAGAGGGGGACAGAGTGGGAGATACATAGAGGGGGACAGAGCGGGAGATACATATAGGGGGGCAGAGAGGGAGATACATAGAGGGGGGACAGAGAGGAGATACATAGAGGGGGACAGAGGGAGATACATAGAGGGGGACAGAGGGAGATACATAGAGGGAGATACATAGAGGGGGACAGAGAGGGGGGCAGAGAGGAAGATACATAGAGGGAGGACAGAGAGGGGGGGGACAGAGAGGAAGATACATAGAGTGGGGACAGAGGGAGATACATAGAGGGGGACAGAGAGCGAGATACATAGAGGTGGGGGGCAGAGAGGAGATGCATAGAGGGGGACAGAGAGGGAGATACATAGAAGGGGGACAGAGAGGGAGATACATAGAGGGGGGGCAGAGAGGTAGATACATAGAGGGGGACAGAGGGATATACATAGAGGGGGGCAGAGAGGTAGATACATAGAGGGGGACAGAGGGAGATACATAGAGGGGGGACAGAGAGGGAGATACATAGAGGGGGACAGAGGGAGATACATAGAGGGGGGCAGAGGGAGATACATAGAGGGGGACAGAGGGAGATACATAGAGGGGGACAGAGAGGGAGATGCATAGAGGGGGACAGAGAGGGAGATACATAGAAGGGGGACAGAGAGGAGATACATAGAGGGGGACAGAGGGAGATACATAGAGGGGGGGCAGAGGGAGATACATAGAGGGGGACAGAGAGCGAGATACATAGAGGTGGGGGGCAGAGAGGGAGATGCATAGAGGGGACAGAGAGGGAGATACATAGAAGGGGGACAGAGAGGGAGATACATAGAGGGGGGCAGAGAGGTAGATACATAGAGGGGGACAGAGGGATATACATAGAGGGGGCAGAGAGGTAGATACATAGAGGGGGGACAGAGGAGATACATAGAGGGGGACAGAGAGGGAGATACATAGAGGGGGACAGAGGGAGATACATAGAGGGGGCAGAGGGAGATACATAGAGGGGGACAGACGGAGATACATAGAGGGGGACAGAGAGGAGATGCATAGAGGGGGACAGAGAGGGAGATACATAGAAGGGGGACAGAGAGGGAGATACATAGAGGGGGGACAGAGGGAGATACATAGAGGGGGGCAGAGAGGTAGATACATAGAGGGGGACAGAGGGAGATACATAGAGGGGGGACAGAGAGGGAGATACATAGAGGGGGACAGAGGGAGATACATAGAGGGGGCAGAGGGAGATACATAGGGTGAGATACATAGAGGGGGACAGAGGGAGATACATAGAGGGGGACAGAGAGGGAGATACATAGAGGGGGACAGAGGGAGATACATAGGGTGAGATACATAGAGGGGGGCAGAGGGAGATACATAGAGGGGGGACAGAGAGGGAGATACATAGAGGGGGACAGAGGGAGATACATAGAGGGGGGCAGAGAGGTAGATACATAGAGGGGGGACAGAGGGAGATACATAGAGGGGGGCAGAGGGGGGACAGGGAGATACATAGAGAGGGGACAGAGAGGAGATACATAGAGGGGGGACAGAGGGAGATACATAGAGGGGGGGAGGGAGATACATACAGAGAGATACATGAGGGGGGACAGAGGGAGATACATAGGGTGAGATACATAGAGGGGGGCAGAGAGGGAGATGCATAGAGGGGGACAGAGAGGGAGATACATAGAAGGGGAGGACAGAGAGGGGGAGATACATAGATGGGGGCAGAGAGGGAGATACATAGAGGGGGCAGAGGGAGATACATAGGGGGGCAGAGAGGAGATGCATAGAGGGGGACAGAGAGGGGGAGATACATAGAAGGGGAAGGACAGAGAGGGGATACATAGAGGGGGACAGAGGGAGATACATAGAGGGGGGCAGAGAGGTAGATACATAGAGGGAGATACATAGAGGGGGACAGAGAGGTAGATACATAGAGGGGGACAGAGAGGGAGATGCATAGAGGGGGGACAGCGAGGGAGATACATAGAGGGGGACAGCGAGGGAGATACATAGAGGGGGGACAGAGAGGAGATACATAGAGGGGGGACAGCGAGGGAGATACATAGAGGGGGGGCAGCGAGGAGATACATAGAGGGGGGTTAGCGAGGGAGATACATAGAGGGGGTTAGCGAGGAGATACATAGAGGGGGCAGCGAGGAGATACATAGAGGGGGACAGAGAGGGAGATACATAGAGGGGGGACAGAGAGGGAAATACATAGAAGGGGAAGGACAGAGAGGGGGACAGAGAGGGAGATACATAGATGGGGGCAGAGAGGTAGATACATAGAGGGGGACAGAGGGAGATACATAGAGGGGGGCAGAGAGGGAGATGCATAGAGGGGGACAGAGGGAGATACATAGAGGGGGGCAGAGAGGGAGATGCATAGAGGGGGACAGAGAGGAGATACATAGAAGGGGAAGGACAGAGAGGGGGGACAGAGAGGGAGATACATAGATGGGGGGCAGAGAGGTAGATACATAGAGGGGGACAGAGGGAGATACATAGAGGGGGGCAGAGAGGGAGATGCATAGAGGGGGACAGAGAGGGAGATACATAGAAGGGGAAGGACAGAGAGGGAGATACATAGAGGGGGACAGAGAGGAGATACATAGAGGGGGCAGAGAGGTAGATACATAGAGGGGGACAGAGGGAGATACATAGAGGGGGACAGAGAGGTAGATACATAGAGGGGGGACAGAGAGGAGATGCATAGAGGGGGACAGCGAGGAGATACATAGAGGGGGACAGCGAGGAGATACATAGAGGGGGACAGAGAGGGAGATACATAGAGGGGGCAGCGAGGAGATACATAGAGGGGGCAGCGAGGGAGATACATAGAGGGGGTTAGCGAGGAGATACATAGAGGGGGTTAGCGAGGAGATACATAGAGGGGGGCAGCGAGGAGATACATAGAGGGGGCAGCGAGGAGATACATAGAGGGGGTTAGCGAGGGAGATACATAGAGGGGGTTAGCGAGGGAGATACATAGAGGGGGCAGAGCGGAGATACATAGAGGGGGACAGAGAGGGAGATACATAGAGGGGGCAGAGAGGGAGATACATAGGGGGGCAGAGAGGGAGATACATAGAGGGGGACAGAGAGGGAGATACATAGAGGGGGACAGACAGAGGGAGATACATAGAGGGGGCAGAGAGGGAGATACATAGAGGGGGCAGAGAGGGAGATACATAGAGGGGGACAGAGAGGGAGATACATAGAGGGGGCAGCGAGGGAGATACATAGAGGGGGGCAGCGCGGGAGATACATAGAGGGGGGACAGAGAGGAGATACATAGAGGGGGACAGAGCGGGAGATGCATAGAGGGGGACAGAGAGGGAGATACATAGAGGGGGAGCAGAGGGGAGATACATAGAGGGGGCAGCGAGGGAGATACATAGAGGGAGATACATAGAGGGGGGCAGCGAGGAGATACATAGAGGGGGACAGAGAGGGAGATACATAGAGGGGGGACAGAGAGGGAGATACATAGAGGGGGGACAGAGAGGAGATACATAGAGGGGGACAGAGAGGGAGATACATAGAGGGGGGCAGAGAGGGAGATACATAGAGGGGGCAGAGAGGGAGATACATAGAGGGGGGCAGAGAGGGAGATACATAGAGGGGGCAGAGAGGAGATACATAGAGGGGGGCAGAGAGGAGATACATAGAGGGGGCAGCGAGGGAGATACATAGAGGGGGCAGCGAGGAGATACATAGAGGGGGCAGAGAGGGAGATACATAGGGGGGGGGGCAGAGAGGTGAGTGTGAGTGAGAGAGAGAGGGGCTCTGCATGTAAAGTCAGTCAGATAAGGTGAGCGCTGATGAAAGCATACGGGCAGGCAGAGACAAGTAGACAGATGCCACAACAGGCATCATAAATCTTAATTAGACATTAGGGTCGCGTATGTCAAGAGCTGTCACGCGTACAAGTCACAAGTTATAAAAAATAAATACAGAGCTTTGTTTTGACACATTAAGTTAAGATAACTATCGCACACACACTCCCACACACTCTCCCATGTTAATTCATGTTAATTCATGCCTCAGAGATTTTGGGCTAGATCGGCCCTCTTGATCTTCTAAAGCACTAATTATCAGCTTTTATAAGACTCCCAGAAAGTCTATTAACTCTGGTACAGACAGATAGAGACATTTCCGGACCGAGGCCAAAGTCATATCGACCCAGACACACCATTCATCTCCAGTAGTACTAAGAGGATTTGTTCATTCACTTTTCGAAAAATCAAAGACCAAACTCTACCAAAGAGAACCATCACAGGTAAAACAACTTATTGTGCACTAATTCTACCGAGTTTGGTGGAATGATATCTGAATGCTTGGATATACGCTACAAGAACAAAAGTATGTGGACACCTGCTCATCGAACATCTCATTTTAAAACGAGGGCACTATATATAGTGTATTATAGCAACAGTAGGACTTACAGGTCTTGCTGAGGTAAGTGTTTATCCATAGCCTCCAATCAAACTGACTTTTCTGCCATGACACAGTTGTTCGGCAGACAGTAGACCTGGGTACAAACCCCGGGTTGGTCACACACTACAACTGTGTCAACCACATGTTGAAGTGCACCAAACGCCACCCACAAGGCTACGAAGCTAGGTAAAGGCTTTCAGATGCTTGTATTGGTAGAGCATGTCAACCAAAAGGAGTTTAAAAACAAATGGGAGAGTTGGCCGTAAATGTGAGGAACTCAACTCTCTCTCCCGCTTTGATTCTGGCTGTAATTTTCATTTAACATAATTAATAAAAGTGCAGATACTGTTTCCTATTGTTTCAAATGCTAAGAGTAAATTATTCTCTGTGCGTCCCAAATGACACCCTATTCCCTACATATAGGGAATGGGGTGTCATTTGAGACACAGCCATTACGGTGTTTTTCGGAAGGTGATGGTGGTTATGGTCATTATGGATGGAAGGGCTCCAGTTCAGAAACGGAATCTGAAGAAATGTCCCATGCCTACAGTATTTCTAGACACTCTGTGTGACTCATCTTTTCAAAGAAGACGTCACACACACACACACACGCGCACACGCGCACACACACACACACACACACACGCACACAGGTTCAGAAGCCGTTGGAGGCACCTGCCAGCCTGTCTGTCTAACTCGCTGAGAAGACGAAAGCTGCATCTGAGACGAACCATCGCTGCACATTGAGCCGTGTACAGCAGCTGAGCCCAGTCATCCTACAGACAGACAGCGAGAGGCATCCCACAGGGACTGTAAAAAGCATGCGCTCCTCCTCTCCTTCCTCTCTTCTCTTCCTCTCTTCTCTCATTCCCTCTGTCAACGGGATGACCTCAAACAGAAAGTGGCAAGTCCTGCTGTTACTCTTAGTTCGATTAAAGACGAATATCTTTTTGCAGTGTCAAGGCGTCGAAGCTTTGTGATGTGAACGAAGCTCATTTGCATACTACTTCCTGAGTAAAAAAAAAAATGGCATACTACTTCCTGAGTTCTTTTTCTCTTGGGATGGAGGAATGGAGGATTGGAGGATGGAGGAATGGAGGGATGGAGGAATGGAGGATTGGAGGGATGGAGGGATGTCGTTAGAGGAATGGAGGATTGGACGGATGTCGTTAGAGGGATGGAGGAATGAGCAGCAACACCTGAAGGAATCAGTTCTGTCCGCCGGCACGTCAGACCCCCAAATGATTAATGAGCAATACACAGTGTACACAGAGCCACATGTGAAGAAAGCAGAGCAATGCAGAGTTCAGCCAGAACAACTTTGATTTCTGTTTGCTAGCCCAACAGTAAGGTTATGTGAACTGGCCCGAGACAAACATTTTCCAACGTAGAAAAAACCCACAAGGACAACAAAGGTTTTCCCTGGTAAAAGACTCTCTTAAGGGCATGGGTTTAGGTTGAGTTGTGGGTTTGGTAATTAGATGGTTTGTTATTGTTAACGTTGCTGTAGCAGATGAAGGAAAGCAAAGCTCCGGGGGTTGAAATTAAGAGGAGAGGGAGGAAGCACCCCAAATGGCACCCTATTCCCTATACAGTGTAGGGGAGAGTGGGGCAAGTCGAGCAATTTTTTACATTCAGCATCACTACGTCAAAGGATATAGTATTCTTTCTAACAAAGATATCAAAGTTGAATTCATGGAATGGGAGTGTGTATATCTTAAAAGTATGCCTACATTCAAGTATAGACATCTATGTTCAGCATCACTTACCCTTCCATTTCTTAACCAGTTGCCATTTCTTGACTAGTTGTCTGGGTCAGGGATGTTGTTTCGAGGTGCCAGTTCCTAGGCAAGTCCACTGTATTTGAGGCTACAAAACCAATGAAAAATAATAGTGGCCAGTGATTCTATGTCTATGTATATAGGGTAGCAGCCTCTAAGGTGCAGGGTTGAGTAACCGTGTGGTAGCCGGCTAGTGATGGCATTTTAACAGTCTGATGGCCTTGAGATAGAAGCTGTTTTTCAATCTCTCTGTCCCAGCTTTGATGCACCTGTACTGACCTCATCTTCTGGATGACAGAGGGGTGAACAGGCCGTGGCTCGGGTGGTTGATGTCCTTGATTATCTTTTTGGTCTTCCTGTGGCATTGGGTGCTGTAGGTTTCCTGGAGGACAGGCAGCGTGCCCCCGATGATGCATTGGGCAGACCGCACCACCCTCTGGAGAGCCCTATGGTTGCGGGCGGTGCAGTTGCTGTACCAGGCGGTGATACATCCCGACAGGATGCTCTCAATTGTGCATCTGTAAAAGTTTGTGAGGGTCTTAGGGGCCAAGCTAAATTTCTTCAGCCTCCTGCTGTTGTGCCTTCTTCCCCACACTGTCTGTGTGGGTGAACCATTTCAGATTGATGATTGAGTTGGAGGTATGTGTGGCCACGCAGTCACAGGGAGTACAGGAGGAGGCTGAGCACACACACTTGTGGGGGCCCCAGTGTTTGAGGATCAGCGAAGTGGAGGTGTTGTTTCCGACCTTCACCACCTGGGGGTGGCCCGTCAGGAAGTCCAGAACCCAGTTGGACAGGGAGGAGTTCAGACCCAGGGTGGTGTTGAAGGCTGAGCTATAGTCAAATAACAGCATTCTGACGTAGGTATTTCTAAAAAAAATAAGAAACATTAGGTGCTGGCTTAAGGCCGATAGCAACCACTACAGAATGTCCGGTCAGGACACGAATGAGGCGGATCACCAGGTAAAGGGGGGTTTAATGGAAGAAGATGTCCACATTCACATCACAAACATCTGACCACTCATGGTTCAGATAACTGAGAATCATGTCCAATGAGAACTGACATTAACTATGGTTCTGAAAAGAAAGAAGAGAAATAAAACATTTAGTCTATAGCACTGCTAGAATATGAAGGACATGGCTGTATAAGCTAGCACAGGTAAGTATATAACAGCAAGGGCTATACACTACAGCAGGCATAGTGCCTACTCACATGACAATAGACTAAACAGCCTAGTGGACTTGTGGACACATGAAACTCAACTAAACACAACAGACAAATACACATAATATAATACAATGAGCATGAGCGATATACAGTGCCTTGCGAAAGTATTCGCCCCCCTTGAACTTTGCGACCTTTTGCCACATTTCAGGCTTCAAACATAAAGATATAAAACTGTATTTTTTGTGAAGAATCAACAACAAGTGGGACACAATCATGAAGTGGAACGACATTTATTGGATATTTCAAACTTTTTTAACATATCAAAAACTGAAAGATTGGGCGTGCAAAATTATTCAGCCCCCTTAAGTTAATACTTTGTAGCGCCACCTTTTGCTGCGATTACAGCTGTAAGTCGCTTGGGGTATGTCTCTATCAGTTTTGCACATCGAGAGACTGACATTTTTTCCCATTCCTCCTTGCAAAACAGCTCGAGCTCAGTGAGGTTGGATGGAGAGCATTTGTGAACAGCAGTTTTCAGTTCTTTCCACAGATTCTCGATTGGATTCAGGTCTGGACTTTGACTTGGCCATTAACACCTGGATATGTTTATTTTTGAACCATTCCATTGTAGATTTTGCTTTATGTTTTGGATCATTGTCTTGTTGGAAGACAAATCTCCGTCCCAGTCTCAGGTCTTTTGCAGACTCCATCAAGTTTTCTTCAAGAATGGTCCTGTATTTGGCTCCATCCATCTTCCCATCAATTTTAACCATCTTCCCTGTCCCTGCTGAAGAAAAGCAGGCCCAAACCATGGTGCTGCCACCACCATGTTTGACAGTGGGGATGTTGTGTTCAGGGTGATGAGCTGTGTTGCTTTTACGCCAAACATAACGTTTTGCATTGTTGCCAAAAAGTTCCATTTTGGTTTCATCTGACCAGAGCACCTTCTTCCACATGTTTGGTGTGTCTCCCAAGTGGCTTGTGGCAAACTTTAAACAACACTTTTTATGGATATCTTTAAGAAATGGCTTTCTTCTTGCCACTCTTCCATAAAGGCCAGATTTGTGCAATATACGACTGATTGTTGTCCTATGGACAGAGTCTCCCACCTCAGCTGTAGATCTCTGCAGTTCATCCAGAGTGATCATGGGCCTCTTGGCTGCATCTCTGATCAGTCTTCTCCTTGTATGAGCTGAAAGTTTAGAGGGACGGCCAGGTCTTGGTAGATTTGCAGTGGTCTGATACTCCTTCCATTTCAATATTATCGCTTGCACAGTGCTCCTTGGGATGTTTAAAGCTTGGGAAATATTTTTGTATCCAAATCCGGCTTTAAACTTCTTCACAACAGTATCTCGGACCTGCCTGGTGTGTTCCTTGTTCTTCATGATGCTCTCTGCACTTTTAACGGACCTCTGAGACTATCACAGTGCAGGTGCATTTATACGGAGACTTGATTACACACAGGTGGATTGTATTTATCATCATTAGTCATTTAGGTCAACATTGGATCATTCAGAGATCCTCACTGAACTTCTGGAGAGAGTTTACTGCACTGAAAGTAAAGGGGCTGAATAATTTTGCACGCCCAATTTTTCAGTTTTTGATATGTTAAAAAAGTTTGAAATTTCCAATAAATGTCGTTCCACTTCATGATTGTGTCCCACTTGTTGTTGATTCTTCCCAAAAAAATACAGTTTTATATCTTTATGTTTGAAGCCTGAAATGTGGCAAAAGTTCGCAAAGTTCAAGGGGGCCGAATACTTTCGCAAGGCACTGTATATACACACAATAGAAAATAGCCTAGCATCATAAAATGAGCAATGCTGATAAACTGCTAATCGCTCACAGTCATGCTAAATGCTCACCCATTCCAATGCAAAATGCTAACACTAGCGGGTGAGCGAACTAGCGAACAATCTCAACGTGTTAGCTGATACACAATAGACTGCACATCTCATAATATGACACAGATCTCAAAGCACTTTTATTTAGATGCACACACAATTAAACACGGGAGGATAGGTTCAGCAGGAGGAAAAACAGTGTTTTTGCTCATCAGGGTAGGGAAAGCATGTTTCTGACCACACAGTGTGCTGGGGTCATACACTAACTGAAACTGAAGTCCCGGGAATCAAGGTCGCTGATAGGCTGAATGAGATGTGGTGATAAATAATTGGCATGATCTTAACCAATAGGACACTAAGAAAAGTGGGGTCCTCTGAATGGGAGACTAAGCTGCCACACTAGAACTAACCAGAAGGCACGGCTAGAATCAGCTGACTGAAGCTGGACATTTTAACGAAGCCCGTAAAACTGTTTCGTGAGGATTCTTGATATGTTACTGACAGGCATGTGTCCATTAAGAAATGGACTGTTAAAATGGCCAAATCCCCATGGATAGATGATGAATGGAAAAAACAGTATGGTTTGGAGGGATGAGGTTTAGGGAATGGCAAATAAGTCTGACAACACATCAGACTGGCAAACATACAGTAAATGAATAAATCACTTAACTAAACTAAAGAAAAAGAAGAAGAGACTATACTATGTAACAAATGTAAATTATATAAAGAATGATAGTAAAAAGCTCTGGAGTACTTTAATTGAAATTCTAGGCAGAAAAGCTAACTCGGCTCCAACCTTCATTGAGGATGATTGCTCATTCATAACAAAACCCTTTGATATTGCCAACCTCTTTAATAACCTTTTTGTTGACAAAATTAGCAAACTTAGGTATGACATGCAAACTTCATATTCATGCATAATGGACAAAATAATGAAAGACAAGCACTGTAGCTTTGAATTTGGCAAAGTTAGTGTGGACGAGGTGAACAAATGATTGATATCTATAAATAAGGACAAACCAACTGGAACCTACAATCTGGATGGTAAATTATTGAAGTTGGTAGCGGAATATATTGCGACTCCTATTCACCACATCTTCAATCTAAGCCTAGAAGACCGAGTGTGCCCTCAGGCCTGGAGGGAAGCAAGTTCATTCCGTTGCCCAAAAATAGCAAAGCACCCTTTAGTGGTTGAAACAGCAGACCGATCACCCTGCTACTGGTGCTTAGCAATCTTTGGGAAAAAAAACAGTGTTTGACCAAATGCAATGTTATTTTTACAGAAAACAAACTAACAACAGACTTTCAGGATGCTTATAGGAAAGGGCACTCGATATGCTCGGCACTGACACAAATGACTGATGCTTGGCTGAAAGAAATTGATAACAATTTGATTGTGGGAGCTGTTAGACTTCAGTGCAGCCTTTAAATCATTGAGCATAAGGAATTTCTGAAGAAAAGTAGGTGTTATGGATTATCATCCTCTGCCTTATCATGGGAGGACAGTTGCCTATCCAATACAGCACAGAGTGGTTTCTTTAATGGTAGACTCTCTAATGCAAATTTGGTTGAGTGTGGTATACCACAGGACAGCTGGCTTGGACAATTATTGTTTTCAATGTTTACTAATGACCGTCCACTAATGTTGAATAAAGACGACTCAACATTATACCTTTCGGCTGCAACAGTAAAATAAATAACAGTCAGTTTTAGAATGGGTAACTAGCAATAGGCTGGTGCTAAACCCTGAACCTCATCTGGATTTAAAATGGAGTAATGTGGCTATTGAGCAAGTTGAAGAGACTAAACTGCTGGGTGTCACCCTAGATATCAAGCTATCATGGTCAAAACATATAGACTCAATGGTTACTAAAATGGGAAGAAGTATTTTTCATGAAAAACCGTTTCTGCTTTCTTAATATCAGACTGGTCCTACAGGCTCTAGTTTTGTCTCGCCTGGACTAAATCAAATCTAATTAAATGTTATTTGTCACATGTGCCGAATACAACAGATGTAGTCGTTACAGTGAAATGAAAACTTACAAAAATAAGTGTTAAGAAAGTATTTACTTAATCAACTGAATTAAACAATAAATAAATACAAATAAAAATGGGAAAAGAAATGAAAAATAACAAATAAAGAGAGAGCAAAGAAAGAGCAACAATAAAATAACAGTAACAAGGCTATATACAGGGGGTACCGGTACAATGTCAATGTGCGGGGGCACAGGTTAGTTGAGGCAATGGAGGTAATATGTACATGTAGGTAGAGGTAAAGTAATTAGGCATAAATAATAAACAGAGAGTAGCAGCAGCAAAATGGACGGGGGTGGGTCAATGCAAAAAGTCGGGGTAGCCATTTGGTTAGCTGTTCAGGAGTGTTATGACTTGGGGGTAGAAGCTGTTTAGAAGCCTCTTAGACCTAGACTTGGTGCTCCGGTACCGCTTGCCGTGTGGTAGCCGAGACAACAGTCTATGACTAGGGTGGCTGGAGTCTTCGGCAATTTTTAGGGCTTTCCTCTGACACTGCTTGGTATAGAGGTCCTGGATGGCAGGAAGCTTGGCCCTAGTGATGTACTGGGCCGTACGCACTACCCTCTGTAGTGCCTTGTGGTCGGAGGCCGAGCAGCTGACATACAAGGCGGTGATGGAAACAGTCAGGATGCTCTCGATTGTGCAGCTGTAGAACTTTTTGAGGATCTGAGGACCCATGCCAAATCTTTTCAGTCTCCTGAGGGGGAAAAGGCATTGTCGTGCCCTCTTCACGACTGTATTGGTGTGTTTGGGCCATGACAATTCATTGGTGATGTGGACACCAAGGAACTTGAAGCTCTCAACCTACTCCACCACAGAACCGTTGATGAGAATGGGGGCATGCTCAGCCCTCATTTTCCTGTAGTCCACCATCATCTCCTTTGTCTTGATCACATTGAGGGGGAAGTTGTTATCCTGGCACCACACGGCCAGGTCTCTGACCTCCGCCCTACAGGTCCCATGTTCCTTAGCTTAGTAATGAGCTTTGAGGGCACTATGGTGTTGAACACTGAGCTGAAGTCAATGAATAGCATTCTCATGTAGGTGTTCCTTTTGTCCATGTGGAAAAGGGCAGTGTGGAGTGCAATAGAGATTGCGTCATCTGTGGATCTGTTGGGGCGGTATCAAATTGGAGTGGGTTTCTAGGGTTTCTGGGATAATGGTGTTGATGTGAGCCATGACGAGCCTTTCAAAGCACTGCTATTGTTCGGTTGTCATTTAGCATACTGCCCCAACAGATCCACAGATGACACAATCTCAATTGCACTCCACACTGTCCACTCACACCTAGAAAATCAAAGTAGATAATTGTAAGATTGTGTAATACATCAGTTGTGGTCTCTAAAAGCTCAAACACGAGGTCCTAAACCTGGCGTGAAAGTTCATTCATGTCGCTAGTTCATCCATGTGCTAGTTCATCCAGGTAGCTAGTTCATCCATGTGCTAGTTCATCCATGTAGCTAGTTCATCCATGTAGATAGTTCATCAGTGTTGCTAGTTCATCAGTGTTGCTAGTTCATCCGTGTTGCTAGTTCATCCATATAGCTAGTTCATCCATGTAGCTAGTTCATCCATGTGCTAGTTCATCCATGTAGCTAGTTCATCCATGTTGCTAGTTCATCCATGTAGATAGTTCATCCATGTAGCTAGTTCATCCGGGTTGCGAGTTCATCCATGTAGTTTGTTCATCAGTGTTGCTACTTCATCCATATAGCTAGTTCATCCGTGTAGCTAGTTCATCAGTGTTGCTAGTTCATCCATGTAGCTAGTTCATCAATGTAGTTAGTTCATCGGTGTTGCGAGTTCGTCCATATAGCTAGTTCATCCATATAGCTAGTTCATCCATGTAGCTAGTTCATCCATGTATCTAGTTCATCCGTGTAGCTAGTTCATCCGGGTTGCGAGTTCATCCATGTAGCTAGTTCATCCATGTAGCTAGTTCATCCATGTTGCTAGTTCATCTATATAGCTAGCTCATCTGTGTTGCTACTTCATCCATATAGCTAGTTCATCTGTGTTGCTAGTTCATCCATGTGCTAGTTCATCCATGTAGCTAGTTACATTTACATTTACATTTAAGTCATTTAGCAGACGCTCTTATCCAGAGCGACTTACAAATTGGTGCGTTCACCTTAAGACATCCAGTGGAACAGCCACTTTACAATAGTGCATCTAAATCTTTTAAGGGGGGTGAGAAGGATTACTTTATCCTATCCTAGGTATTCCTGAAAGAGGTGGGGTTTCAGGTGTCTCCGGAAGGTGGTGATTGACTCCGCTGTCCTGGCGTCGTGAGGGAGTTTGTTCCACCATTGGGGGGCCAGAGCAGCGAACAGTTTTGACTGGGCTGCGCGGGAACTGTACTTCCTCAGTGGTAGGGAGGCGAGCAGGCCAGAGGTGGATGAACGCAGTGCCCTTGTTTGGGTGTAGGGCCTGATCAGAGCCTGGAGGTACTGAGGTGCCGTTCCCCTCACAGCTCCGTAGGCAAGCACCATGGTCTTGTAGCGGATGCGAGCTTCAACTGGAAGCCAGTGGAGAGAGCGGAGGAGCGGGGTGACGTGAGAGAACTTGGGAAGGTTGAACACCAGACGGGCTGCGGCGTTCTGGATGAGTTGTAGGGGTTTAATGGCACAGGCAGGGAGCCCAGCTAACAGCGAGTTGCAGTAATCCAGACGGGAGATGACAAGTGCCTGGATTAGGACCTGCGCTGCTTCCTGTGTGAGGCAGGGTCGTACTCTGCGGATGTTGTAGAGCATGAACCTACAAGAACGGGCCACCGCCTTGATGTTAGTTGAGAACGACAGGGTGTTGTCCAGGATCACGCCAAGGTTCTTAGCGCTCTGGGAGGAGGACACAATGGAGTTGTCAACCGTGATGGCGAGATCATGGAACGGGCAGTCCTTCCCCGGGAGGAAGAGCAGCTCCGTCTTGCCGAGGTTCAGCTTGAGGTGGTGATCCGTCATCCACACTGATATGTCTGCCAGACATGCAGAGATGCGATTCGCCACCTGGTCATCAGAAGGGGGAAAGGAGAAGATTAATTGTGTGTCGTCTGCATAGCAATGATAGGAGAGACCATGTGAGGTTATGACAGAGCCAAGTGACTTGGTGTATAGCGAGAATAGGAGAGGGCCTAGAACAGAGCCCTGGGGGACGCCAGTGGTGAGAGCGCGTGGTGAGGAGACAGATTCTCGCCACGCCACCTGGTAGGAGCGACCTGTCAGGTAGGACGCAATCCAAGCGTGGGCCGCGCCGGAGATGCCCAACTCGGAGAGGGTGGAGAGGAGGATCTGATGGTTCACAGTATCGAAGGCAGCCGATAGGTCTAGAAGGATGAGAGCAGAGGAGAGAGAGTTAGCTTTAGCAGTGCGGAGGGCCTCCGTGATACAGAGAAGAGCAGTCTCAGTTGAATGACTAGTCTTGAAACCTGACTGATTTGGATCAAGAAGGTCATTCTGAGAGAGATAGCGGGAGAGCTGGCCAAGGACGGCACGTTCAAGAGTTTTGGAGAGAAAAGAAAGAAGGGATACTGGTCTGTAGTTGTTGACATCGGAGGGATCGAGTGTAGGTTTTTTCAGAAGGGGTGCAACTCTCGCTCCCTTGAAGACAGAAGGGACGTAGCCAGCGGTCAGGGATGAGTTGATGAGCGAGGTGAGGTAAGGGAGAAGGTCTCCGGAAATGGTCTGGAGAAGAGAGGAGGGAATAGGGTCAAGCGGGCAGGTTGTTGGGCAGTTCATCCAAGCGGGCAGTTCATCCAATGTGATAGTTCATCAGGGTTGCTAGTTCATCAGTGTTGCTAGTTCATCCATGTAGCTAGTTCATCCATGTAGCTAGCTCATCGGTGTTGCGAGTTCATCCATGTAGCTAGTTCATCCATATAGCTAGTTCATCCATGTAGCTAGTTCATCCATGTAGCTAGTTCATCCATGTTGCTAGTTCATCCATGTAGCTAGTTCATCAATGTAGTTAGTTCATCGGTGTTGCGAGTTCATCCATGTAGCTAGTTCATCAGTGTTGCTAGTTCATCCATATAGCTAGTTCATCCATATAGCTAGTTCATCCATGTAGTTATTTCATCAGTGTTGCTAGTTCATCCATATAGCTAGTTCATCAATGTAGTTAGTTCATCGGTGTTGCGAGTTCATCCATGTAGCTAGCTCATCAGTGTTGCTCGTTCATCCATGTAGCTAGTTCATCAATGTTGCTCGTTCATCCATGTAGCTAGTTCATCAATGTAGTTAGTTCATCGGTGTTGCGAGTTCATCCATGTAGCTAGTTCATCAATGTTGCTAGTTCATCCATGTAGCTAGTTCATCAGTGTTGCTAGTTCATCCATATTGCTAGTTCATCCATATAGCTAGTTCATCCATGTAGCTAGCTCATCCATGTAGCTAGTTCATCAGTGTTGCTACTTCTTCCATAAAGCTAGTTCATCCATGTAGCTAGTTCATCAGTGTTGCTCGTTCATCCATGTAGCAGATTCATCAGTGTTGCTAGTTCATCCATGTAGCTAGTTCATCAGTGTTGCTAGTTCATCCATATAGCTAGTTCATCCATGTAGCTAGTTCATCGGTGTTGCGAGTTCATCCATGTAGCTAGTTCATCGGTGTTGCGAGTTCATCCATGTAGCTAGTTCATCTGTGTTACGAGTTCATCCATGTAGCTAGTTCATCCATGTAGCTAGTTCATCCGTGTTGCTAGTTCATCCATGTAGCTTGTTCATCTATGTAGCTAGTTCAGCCGTGTAGCTAGTTCATCCGTGTTGCGAGTTCACCCATATAGCTAGTTCATCCATGTAGCTAGTTCATCAGTGTTGCTAGTTCATCCACGTAGCTAGTTCATCTATGTAGCTAGTTCATCCGTGTTGCTACTTCATCCATATAGCTAGTTCTTCTGTGTTGCTAGTTCATCCATGTAGCTAATTCATCTATGTAGCTAGTTAATCCGTGTTGCTACTTCATCCATATAGCTAGTTCATCTGTGTAGCTAGTTCATCAATGTAGCTAGTTAATCCGTGTTGCTAGTTCATCCGTGTTGCTAGTTAATTTATGTAGCTCGTTCATCTATGTAGCTAGTTCACCTGTGTTGCTAGTTCATCCATGTATCTAGTACATCCATGTTGCTAGTTCATCCATATAGCTAGTTCATCTGTGTTGCTAGTTCATCCATGTTGCTAGTTCATCCATATAGCCAGTTCATCTGTGTTGCTAGTTCATCCATGTAGCTAGTTAATCTATGTAGCTCGTTCACCTGTGTTTATAGTTCATCTGTGTTGCTAGTTCATCTACGTAGCTAGTTCATCCGTGTTGATAGTTCATGCATATCAACTCAATATAGTGCATTTTTATTGTTACAGAGTGGAAATCATCATGCTTGGGGCGGCAGGGTAGCCTAGTGGTTAGAGCGTTGGACTAGTAACCGGGAAGGTTGCAAGTTCAAATCCCCGAGCTGACAAGGTACAAATCTGTCGATCTGCCCCTGAACAGTCAGTTAACCCACTGTGCCTAGGACATCATTGAAAATAAGAATTGGTTCTTTACTGACTTGCCTAGTTAAATAAAGGTTAAATAAAGAAAACTGTAAAACAAGCAGGGTTATTTGTTACTAGGATTGCCGATTAGCTACATAATATACAGTGCATTCGGAAAGTATTCAGACCCCCTGACTTTTCCAAAATAAATTATGTTACAGCCTTATTCTAAAATTGATTAAATTGTTTGTTTTTCTCATCAATATACACACAATACCACATTAATGACAAATTGAAAACTGCTTTTTAGACATTTTTGCAAATGTATTCAAACTAAAAAACAGAAATATCTTATTTACATAAGTGTTCAGACCCTTTGCTTGAGACTTGAAATTGAGCTCAGGTGCATCCTGTTTCCATTGACCATCCTTGAGATGTTTCTACAACTTGATTGGAGTCCACTTGTGGTAAATTCAATTGATTGGACGTGATTTGGAAAGGGATACACCTGGCTATATAAGGATGGAGAGCATCGCTGCACAGCTATTTTCAAGTCTCTCCAGAGATGTTAGAAGTCTGGGCTGGGCCACTCAAGGACATTCAGAGGACATTCAGAGTCTTGTCACTTGTCTTGTATGTGTGCTTAGGGTCGATGTCCTGTTGGAAGGTGAACCTTCGCCCCAGTCTGAGGTCCTGAGCATTCTGGAGCAGGTTTTCATCAAGGATCTCTCTATACTTTGCTCCATTCACCTTTCCCTCTATCCTGACTAGTCTCCCAGTCCCTGCCGCTGAAAAACATCTCCACAGCATGATGCTGCCACCACCATGCTTCACCACCACCATGCTTCACCATAGGGTTGGTGCAGGGTTTTCTCCAGATGTGACGCTTGGCATTCAGGCCAAAGAGATCAATCTTGGTTTCATCAGAACAGAGAATCTTGTTTGTCATGGTCTGAGAGTCTTTAGATGTCTTTTGGCAAGCTCCAAGCTGTCTGTCATATGCCTTTTACTGAGGAGTGGCTTCCGTCTGGCCACTCAACCATAAAGGCCTGATTGGTGGAGTGCTGCAGTGATTGTTGTCCTTCTGGAATGTTCTCCCATCTCCACAGAGGAACTCTGGAGGTCTGTCAGAGTGGCCAGCAGGTTCTTAGTCACCTCCCTGACCAAGGCCCTTCTTCCCCGATTACTCAGTTTTGCCGGGCGGCCAGCTCTAGGAAGAGTCTTGGTGGTTCCAAACTTTTTCCATTTAAGTATGATGGAGGCCACTGTGTTCTTGTGGACCTTCAATGCTGCAGAAATGTGTTGGTACCCTTCCCCAGATCTGTGCCTCAACACAATCCTGTCTCAGAGCTCTACGGAAAATTCCTTCGACCTCATGGCTTGGTTTTTGCTCTGACATGCACTGTCAACAGTGGGACCTTATATAGACAGGTGGGTGCCTTTCCAAATCATGTCCAATCAATTGAATTTACCCCAATAGAGTTGATGTGTGCCATGACCAGCCTTTCAAGGCACTTCGTTATCACAGAAATTAGTTCTACAGGGTTGCAGAATGCCTTTGAGTTTTTGGGAACAGGAATGATGGTAGTCACCTTGAAACATGGAGATTACAGACTGGGACAAGGAGAGGTTGAAAATGTCTGTGAAGACACCTGCCAGCTACTCTGCACATGCCTGGACATGCCCTAGAATGCCGTCTGGCCGTGCGATCTTACGAGTGGTTCAACCTTACGAGGCTGAAAATGTCTGTGAAGACGCCTGCCAACTGGTCTGCACATGCCCGCACCTGCCCTGGAGTTCCGTATGGCCGTGCAGCCTTAAGAGTGTTGACCCATTTAAAAACCATATGTCAGCCTTGGAGAGAGAGATCACCCAGTCCTCCGGATCAGTATGGGCCCTCGTGTTGTTTTTGTCGAAGTGTGCATTAAAGGCATTGAGTTTGTCTGGTAGAGAGGCAATGTTGTGCCGATCACGACTAGGGCTTCCTTTGTCGTCCCTAAATGTACTGTAGCCTCTACCACATGCGCTGAGCATTGGATACAGTATATTATAATTCCACCTTGTTCCCTTGGGTCGCAGCGGGACTTCTGGTACACGTTTGTGTCCTCAGCCATAGCTTCACGGTTGGCTGGGATAGCCCTGTGAGCTGTGTGTGTGTGTGTGTCAGTGTATGATTGGAATCCATGGAACATTCCTACATCTCTCTCCCTTATGGCTGTTTCATCTTTAAACGCTGGGATGCCGGGCGAGCGAGAAAGCGAGCCAAGTGTGAGCCGTTATATCTAAGTCCAGACACACTCCAAATCCCAATCCCCTCCCATATCCACCAAGTCTTGCCTGGAGAGGGAGTGGGTCTTGGAGTGAGTGATGGGGTATATTGGGTTGGAGAAAGGTTGAATCATAGAAGGACAGAGGGTGCACCCGTCTTCTGAAATAATCCATGTATTAGGGCACAGACTTTTTCAAACAGATCTTTAAATGAGATTTGCCTGGCTAGACAACATCATAGCCAGCCATGCTGCGATGCTCGTGTTGTTTTGTATATTTCAAGCTTTATCGATCGGACCCGCTTGTCATAGATTTTTGGGGCCCTGGCAATCACAGGGCAGGTGTCTAAAGGAGTTAGACAATATCGCTCCGTTCATTTCGGCTAACAAGTCATTAATGAACCGGGTCGAAATAGCCACCTGTTTTTTTTTTTCATTACTGTGAACCTTCGGAATGTGAGTTTATTCTTTGCGTGGTGCCTCATGTATCTAATCCACCTTTCTTCCTGCTCCAGATCAGACAGATGTACCACCAGACAAGACTTTTGTAAAAGTCACAAAATGCCACTGCTGTGTCTTATCATTTCACAGTTGCAAACACAAGTCAGCTTCATAACGACTATATCACGTCGGGGTCGCCAAAACCGAGTTCACAATTCTGTACCCTGACAGTCACAAATGACGAAAGCGTGACTGGTGGATTCTAATCTTTAAAAAGCATTTGGGCTGATATTAATTCTGATATTAATTCCGAGTGTTAAAAGAAAGTGGAAGGGGAGAAAGGGAAGAGAATGGAGAGGGGAGGATGAGGGATGAGGAGTTGGACGGAGATCAGTCACTCCTCTCGCTCTCCCCATCTCCGCTCTGCAAAAGTTGTTTCTTTATCCCTCCCTCCCTCCTTCCCTCACACTGTCTTCAGCATCCTCAGATAAAACCACAGACGGACTGGATGGATGGACCCTTCTCGGCCATCGTCCCAAATGGCACCATATTCCCTATGCATTGCACTAACTCGACCAGCCCTGGTCAAAAGTAGTGCACTGCACAGGGAATAGGATGCCATTTAGGGTACCGTCCTCAGACTGCTCCAGAGAAATCCCTCTGTCTTCAAAACCATCAAAACGAGGGTGGTTTCCAATTCTCTCTCTCTCTCTCTCTCTCTCTCGCTCTCTCTCTCGTCCTCTCTCTCGCCCTCTCGCCCTCTCTCTTAACCCCTTCTCCCTAGCCATTCATCTTTTGGTTCCAAATCAAATCTTAGGTCAGGGTTGGCATGGAATTGGACATTGGTTTCGAGTCAGTGTTCGCATATCTGGAGGTTCTAAATTGGTGTGTAAAATCTTAAATATTGGCAGGTTGGTTTTCACAGCTGTTCCATAAGGTGTTCATTACTGTAAGCTGTATCCTTTGATGGTATGTATTTGTTCCACATTATACATTTTTGTATCCTAGGACCAACAATAGATACATTTAAATTCAACCACAAGGGTGTACTAATGAGGTAATGAGAGATAGAATTTTTTTTGTCATAGAGGACGAGTGAAATGATATTATTTCAGTGTAGATAAGGAAAGGGCAGGTTGAAATAAAGACATGACAGCCAGACAAGCCAGCGTATGAATCAAACGGATTTGCATATGAATGGAGTGGAAATGAGCTGACTTTGTAAAGGTCACGAAGTCAAGCAGATTACGCGTTTTCTTTGCCATTTCCGAAACGTAGCAAAGTTTAAGACATGGATTTCATGTTGTCGATAATCAGCCTGGTTTGCATAGCGATGATGAGAAGAACGTCATTTAGGCTGTAATGATCTCCAACATTGTAATCATTAGGTCATCACACCGTTGATATAGCAACGGACGCTAATAGTTTATCGAATCCCATTGTGACGTAAAGGGGGACACTATTTGGCCCGGGGGACATTATTTGGCATGGCAGGCCCTCAAATCCTCTAAAAGTTCTACATCTGCACCACTGAGGACATCTTGACTGGCTGCATCCCCGCTTGGTACGACAACTGCAAGGCACACGAACGCAAGGCGCTACAGAGGGTAGTGAGTACAGCCCAGTACATCACTCTGGCCGAGCTCCCTGCCGTCCAGGACCTCTATAGTAGGCAGAGGAAGGCCCCAAAAAATGTCAAAGACTCCAGCCACCCAAGCCATAGGCTGTTGCAGTTTACATGTACATGTACTGTATATGTGAGTCATTTAGCCGACACGCTTATCCAGAGTGAATTACAGTCAAAGCTAGGTGAGAGAACCACATATCACAGTCATAGTGAGCACATTTTTCCTCTTTAAAGTAGCTAGCAGCAGAGATGGTAAGGGGGAAGTGCTGAGTGTTAGTTTTGCTACCGCAGGACAAGCGGTGTCAGTGTCTGGAACCAACAGGACCCTGCACAGCTTCTAATCCTAAGCCATAAGACTGCTAAACAAGAAATAGCTCATCAAATACCTACCCGGTCTACCTGCATGAACTAACTCTCTTGCACTGACTATGCACACACACACTGAACTCCACCCACACACTCGCACATGCTTACACTGACACCCCAATGCACACATACACACTCACACTACATACGCCCACACACACACACACACACACACACACACACACACACACACACACACACACACACACACACACACACACACACACACACACACACACACACACATAACACGCGCGCACACATGCATGCTGACGCTACACACACTTTCACACCACATACACTGCTGCTACAGCTCAGTCTATTATTTATCCTGTTGCCTAGTTACTTTACCCCTACTTATATGTGCGTAGCTTCCTCAAATACCTTGTACCCCTGCACATCGACTCGGTACTGGTACTCACTGTATAAAGCCATGTTTTTATTTATTTTTCTTTACTAGTTACTGTTATTCGTTGTTCTCTGTGTATTTATTTCTCGTGTCACTATTTATATATCTCTATGTATTTTTGTCATCTATCTTTAACGCTGTATTGCTGGAAAAGGACCTGTACGTTAGCATTTCACTTAGTCTACACCCGTTGTTTACGAAGTAAGTGACAAGTCCAATTTGATTTGTTTATATCTTTATCCCTCTCCCATCCCACCCTCCATCTCTCTAAGAACTACTTCCCATTCCTTTCCCTATCTATCTCTCTGAGTTGTCTCCCTTCACTCTGTTTCTAATCCCTCTCATCTCCGTTTTGAAGCTGTTCTGTCTGTTCCTTTCACGGCCCACACGGTTCTGCGACTACCTGCGTCTTAAAGCGAACGAATGTCAGTCCTGACTGGCGCCTGTTTGTATTAAAGCCTTACTGCTCAAGTAAAGCAAACAAACAGGAAACACTAGCACCATTACACAACCTGGTCATAATGCTCAATGGGTATAGTCATAGATGTTTATGAGTAACTTATTAGCACTTTGCCATACATTATAATGCATTGTGTATAGCTCATAAGTTGTTAGAAATGTGTTGATAATGCATTATGAAGATGGTAAATAAAATATCCAAGATTGTTTACGTGTCGATAGTAGCGTGGCAATCAGCACAGTGAGATGACGCGCTGCATAATGAATGGTGCAAGTCATTGGACAAAATGTCACTAGACAAATTTAATTGATTAAATTGAAAGCAGCAGATCAATCACTAGGAGAGTTGACTGAATAGTGTCTAATGCGCGTCCCAAATGGCACCGTATTCACTACGTAGTACACTACGTTTGACCAAAAGTACTCAAAAGTAGTGCAGCATTTAGGGAACATGGTGTCATTTGGGACGCAACCGAGTGTGATCTGTCTCTGTGTTCCCTGCTCTTCCTGGCTTTATCTGGTTTCGACTAACGAAGAAAGCCTAATACACCCTACATGTACAAAACTATTCCCATTGGGTTAATTGACAATCATTTGTTAAGGCACATTCCTTAAGTGGACATGTCTCTGAATAGGAAATGAGGCAGACAAAGTCTCAAATTGAATCGATTAAAAAGATTCCCCTCATAGAACGCATATTAGAGGGAAAATAATGAGTTACTTAGCAGGACACTACAAAAAGTCCTCTTCGTATGTACTATAATGTACTATACCTAATTTACTAAATGATAATGTACTTAAAGGCCACATGAGTGCAAATATTCCCTGACCAAAAATATTTTTTATTGTCACATACACCGGATCGTTACAGTGCATTTTATCGTTTTACAGGGTCAGCCACAGTAGTATGGCACCCCTAGAGCAAATTAAGTGCCTTGCTCACCTTGGGGATTCAAACCAGGAATGGTTTAGTTACTGGCCTGAAACGCTAACCACTAGGCTATCTGCCACTCTAACAGACACATCTGTGTTGCACAAATGCCTGCTAAAACTTCTAGCTCAACTGCTGTGTGCGGCTCTGTTGGTCTCCCATCCAGCCAGAGGCAGTTAGCTAATGGTTGTGGTGGTTTCTCTCCATTTGACAGAAACAAAGCGGTCCTTTGGCCATTTCAAAAACTCTCTCCCATTTGAATGCCTCACAGGTTTAATCAATCCCCGTTTACGCATACAGCCCTCACATGGTTAGCGGGGTAATTAGCCCAAAAATGCTAATTGTAGCATTACGAGTTAGCGCCCTGCCCTGCCGTGCTTTACAGCATATAGACCACCATAGAAGTCTTTGGGGAGCAGATCTGGGTTCAAATAGTATTGGTTTTTGTTGAAATGCTTAGAGTATAATATTGAGTCTTCCTGGAGTGCCAGATGGGCAGGGTTTACATTTTTGGGAGTATTCTGTTGGTTCCATTGCACCAGAGAAGCTCAATTAAGCACAGCTAAGGTATTTGAAAGAAAACAAATAATATTTAAACGCATGTCTGCACTAACGCTTTCTTGCAAATACTATTGAGTGGGTTTTACAGCAAATGTTTGGACATGAGAAGGATCGGCCAAAAGACCTCAGCGGGCGATGCTGTTTTGTATTTATCTAAGTAATGGGAGTTTAAACAAAATGTGGAGGGCGGCGGATCAGCTCAGAGTTGAACTCTGACCCTAGCGAGATTTGCCCGTCAACATTTCCCTCAGAGGCCTGACACGGTGGAATTCAGAGCATTCAGTTGGGAGGCTCCAGACCGTGGCTCCAGATTGCAGTACTGGACCTTCACCCCATCACTGGGACACATTTTAGTTATAGCTTCATATGAACCCATTCTCTAGAGTTCACTGACTAGGAGCAGAAACATGTTGTACTAAAAGGGGCCCATTTGAGGCCACATGTCACATTTTTATTTAATCTCTATAGTACAGTCTGTTCAAGCAATTTGTGCAAGTCTACGGCCTGTCATGATGCAGCTACTGGAATAACCACCTATAACCATCTATGAGATAGATCTGCTGTGAGACTTCACACACACACAGACAGACACAAACACAGACACACACACACAGCTATGTCTTACTACACGTGTGAGGTGTCGCAATCAAAATCCTATTCTCTAAATTTAACACTGAAGCTAAAAATGAACCTAACCCTAACCTTAATCCCTCAATTTAAAACGAACCCTGACTTCTAACTCTAACCTCTAATCTTAACCCTAAATCTAACCCTAACCCCTAAACCTAAAATAGCCTTTTTACAAGTGAAGACCGGCAAAATGTCCTCACTTCTCTGAATTTTTGACAGTTTATTCGTATGTATAGTAAAACGTGTACACACACACACACACGCGCACACGCACACACACACGCACACACGCACACGCGCACACACACACATACACACACACACACACACACACACACACACACACACACACACACGCACGCACGACAGCACACACACACACACACACACACACACACTGCTATCTACACTAAGTGAGCCACAGAGGACACCAGTTAAACTGATGTTGCACCCCCGAGCTATTTATCTAGTGTAGACACACACACACACACACACACATATCACGCACAGAGCTTTGTTCACGGTCCCTGCGCTGCAATGACGCTGATTAGCCATCAAGAGTTTAACCAGTTATGCAACTGTTCACCAAACCATGCAGTGTAGTAATTACCACGCCTTGGGCTGTTCAAGCCACACACACACTAAACCTGACTTTCCCGAAGTTTGGCAGAGGGTTATATATTGCAGCTCTAGAGAAAAACTCAAATATACACGGCTATTACTTGATTATATAATCGCTTCGGTCCCAGCGATATCCATTGGTGATGGTATTGTACCGGTGCGCACCACATGCACAATCTCCCAAGTCAGTTTGGTGACAGTAACTTGGAAGGACAATGAATATTTGAAGTGAAATACTTAATAATTGGATGGCTACCTTGAGAAATGACTCATGCTATAATGGGAGCACGAGGGAAAGCTATATCCCTGGTATTCCATGTGATTATATATTCTTCACAATGGAACTAAATAAAACATGATGTGCTTTTCTCCCTCACTGCCAAAGTGTGCCTGCCTGGTCTCCCACATTCGCACTGGCAAACTGCTTTTCTGAGCCCACTTTCTCTCCATTCCTCATTGGCACGTACATTTTTTTGACGTTCATATTAATTTGTTGCCATTTGAATCCCAGATTTCCCCTTTAACTGAGATTACTTAATAACCCCTATCATCAGGTTTTGATTTTTGATTTAGCTAGGCAAGTCGGTTAGGAACAAATTGTTATTTACAATGACGGCCTAGGAACAGTGGGTTAACTGCTTGTTCAGGGGCAGAATGACAGATTTGTACCTTGTCAGCTCGGGGATTCCATCAAGCATCCTTTCGGTCCCCAGAAACATCTTTGTGTTTTCAAGTGAAATCAAATCACATGTTATTGGTCACATGCAGATGTTATTGCGAGTGTAGTGAAATGCTTGTGCTTCTAGTTCTGACAGTGCAGCAATATCTATCAGTAATCTAACAATTCCACAAATACCTAATACACACAAATATAAGTAAAGGAATGGAATAAGAATATATAAATATAAATGTATGGATGAGCAATGACAGAACGGCATAGGCAAGATGCAATAGATAGTAAAAAAAATACAGTATATACATATGAGATGAGTAATGCAAGATATGTAGACATTATGGAATTATTAAAGTGAATAGTGATCCATTTATTAAAGTGGCCAATGATTTCAAATCTGGCAGCAGCCTCTTTATGTTAATTATCGCTGATTAATGGCCTTGAGATAGAAGCTGTTTTTCAGTCTCTCGGTCCCTGCTTTGATGCAGCCGTACTGACCTCGCCTTCTGGATGATAGCAGGGTGAACAGGCAGTGGCTCGGGTGGTTGTTGTCCTTGATGAACTTTGTGGCCTTCCTGTAACATCAGGTGCAGTAGGTATCCTGATGCGCCTTCTTTGCCACACTGTCTGTGTGGGTGGACCATTTCAGTTTGTCCGTGATGTGTAAGACGAGGTACTTAAAACTTTCCACCTTCTCCACTGCTGTCCCGTCTATGTGGATAGGAGGGTGCTCCCTCTGCTGTTTCCTGAAGTCCACTATCATCTCCTTTGTTTTGTTGACGTTGAGTGAGAGTTTGTTTTCCTGACACCACACTCCGTGTTACGTTGTTGGTAATGAAGCCTACTACTGTTGTGTCGTCTGCAAACTTGATGATTGAGTTGGAGGCCTGCATGGCCACACAGTCATGGGTGAACAGGGAATACAGGAGGGGGCTGAGCATGTACCCTTGTGGGGATCAGCGAAGTGGAGATGTTGTTTCCTACCTTCACCACCTGCGGGCGGCCAGTCAGGAAGGGCTTCAAGCTTAGTGATGAGCTTGGAGGGTACTTTGGTGTTGAATGCTGAGCTATAGTCAATGAACAGCATTCTTACATAGGTATTCCTCTTGTCCAAATGGGATAGGGCAGTGTGTTGGCGATTGCATCGTCTGTGGACCTAGTGGGGCGGTAAGGAAATTGAAGTGGGTCTAGGGTGACAGGTAAGGTGGAGGTTATATGATCCTTGACTAGTCTCTCAAAGCACTTCATGATGACAGAAGTGTGTGCTACGAGGCGGTAGTCATTTAGTTCAGTTACCTTTGCTTTCTTGGATACGGGAACAATGGTGGCCATCTTGAATGAGGGGACAGCAGATTGGGATAGGGAGAGATTGATTATGTCCGTAAACCCTCCAGCCAGCTGATCTGTGCATGCTCCGAGGACGCGGCTAGGGATGCCGTCTGGGCCGGCAGCCTTGCGAGGGTTAACACGTTTAAACGTCATACTCACGTCGGCTACGAAGAAGGAGAGCCCACAGTCCTTGGTAGCGGGCCGCGTCGGTGGCACTGTATTATCCTCAAAGTGAAGAAGATAGTTTGTCTGGAAGCAAGACGTCAGTGTCCGTGACGTGTCTGGTTTTCCTTTTGTAGTCTGTAATTGTTTGTAGACCCTGCCACATACTGTCACGTTCTGACCTTAGTTTTTGTTTTTGTCTTTGTTTTAGTATGGTCAGGGTGTGAGTTGGGGTGGGCATTTCTGTGTTTGGCCTGGTATGTTTCTCAATCAGAGGCAGCTGTCAATCGTTGTCCCTGATTGAGAACCATACTTAGGTAGCCTGGTTTCACCTTTGAGTTGTGGGTGATTATTTTCCGTTTCAGTGTTTGCACCATTCGGGACTGTTTCGGGTTTTCATTTTGATTCTCTTGTTCTTTTGTATTTTGTATTCAGTCTCATAAAATTATATTACGGATACATACCGCGCTGCATTTTGGTACTCCGATCCTTCCTACTACTCCTCCTCGTCAGACCGTTACAGACCGTTACACATACAGTACGTGAGCCGTTGAATTGCGACTCCGGCTTTGTCTTTATACTGGCATTTGGAAATAACTACACTGTTTGTATTTGGCCATATTCCCAGTCACCTTTCCATGGTAAAATGAGGTGGTTCGCGCAGTGGAACTTGACATGTTCAAATCTGAGTGGGCGTAGAACCAGCAAGCAGAAAGGTAGAACGTGTAAAATGGTATTTCCACAGCTTATTTTCAATTCTGGCTAGCTGACTTGCCAGTTATAGTGTGGATGAGAAATTATAACTATTCACAATGACACCAGGAAAAGTGGATATTGAATTAAAAAACGGTTTCTCAAGGTGGAAAGTGAAACAGTCTACAATCCCGTCGGTGTAAATGGATATTTCAGATTCAGAAGGAAATACTCACCGGTGTGCAAAAGGTGACCCTGAGTAAAGTGACTGTCAGTGAAGCGGTTAAGAGGACAATCTATACATTCATTAAAAACAAATCAGTGTCACAGTGTGTCACACACACACACACACACAATCACTAGACTAGAAGGGGAGTGGGAAGCACAGAGACGTTGTTTCCCCTCAATTGTCTTTCCTTGATTCCTCTCTCATCCTCGCTCACCTCCCTCACAAAACGCATTGGAGGTCCGAGGTCCCTCCTCTCCAAACTTCTCCAGCTCTGAATTACAGAGCTGAGGACATTATGAGAGACAATTGAGAAACATCCACTGGCCCTCAGAATGGTTTTTCTTTTAGAGTATGGACGTGTCCAGCGTGAGAAAAGGAGCCGTCCGGGCCCCTCGCGATCCTCCGAGGACACAGAGTACACAGAGTGGGCCCCAGGAGATTTATTCTCTGTAAACTGGGATTCCGCTCCACAATCAACTGGGAATTACATACGGTGTCAACTAGGGGCCAAAGGATGCAGAGTGTGTGTGTGTGTGTGTGTGTGTGTGTGTGTGTGTGTGTGTGTGTGTGTGTGTGTGTGTGTGTGTGTGTGTGTGTGTGTGTGTGTGTGTGTGTGTGTGTTTTACATGTGTGGTGCATACGTTTTTCTATACAGATGTGAGGGGAAAATAAACCATAATTACCAAGTCTCCTTTCCCGAACTTCCACTCGGCAATCACTCATGTGCTTTAGCTAAAAGCGCAATAGTCTAGTCATCCACAATCAGATAGGGGACAGGCACAGTTGCCACATCTCACACAGTAAACCTCTCCTCAGTTGCTTACTAGGGAGAGAGACCGACATCAATATTCAAATTAACATTTTCACAATATACAGGGCCCTACACCCCGTTAACATAGTGGCAGGTGAGCAGGAAAACCAAAATGTGTATTTTGCTGCGTAGCTGGAGGCCACAGTGCTAATCTAGATGGAAAATCTCTCTACCTGACTGGCTGATGTAGCAGAAAGCAGCAGTGTTGACATTTAGAGGGTCAGGGGGAAGCCACAGAGCGGTGGCGGGGGAGTGTGTACTGTGTGTGTGCGTGCGTATCACCATATATCATTTATGGGGCAAAAAATAATTATTTGATCACTGGATGTGATATTGCTTTCTACCTTTTCTGATAAAAAATATCTACAGTGCCTTCAGAAAGTATTCACACCCCTTGACCTTTCCAATTTTTGTTGTGTTACAGACTGAATTTAAAATGGACTAAATTTAGATTTTATGTCACTGGCCTCATTATGGCCTACACACAATACCCCATAATGTCAAAGTGTGAATGATGTTTTAAGAACCGTTTCCAAATTAACTAAAAATCTGAAATGTCTTGTGTTTAAGTATTCAACCCCTTTGTTATGGCAAGCCTAAATAAGTTCAGTAGTAAACATGTGCTTAACAAGTGTCATAAGTTGCATGGACTCTGTGTGCAAAAATAGTGTTTAACACCATTTTCTAATGACTATCTCATCTCTGTACCTCACACATACAATTACCTGTAAGGTCCCTCAGTCGAGCAGTGAATTTCAAACACAGATTCAACCACAAAGACCAGGGGGACTTTCCAAAGAAGGATGGCTATTGGTAGATGAGTAAAAAAAAAAGCAGACATTGAATAGCCCTTTGAGCATGAAGAAGTTAACAAATACACTTTGGATGGTGTATCAATACACCCAGTCACTACAAAGATACAGGCGTACTTCCAAATTCCGATGCCAGAGTGGAAGGAAACCGCTCAGGGATTTCACCATGATGATAATGGTGACTTTAAAACAGTTACAGAGTTTAATGGCTATGATTGCTAACCTAAATGACAGAGTGAAAAGAAAAAAGCCTGTACAGAATAAAAATATTCCAAAACATACATCCTGTTTGCAATAAGGCACTGAAGTAAAACTGCAAAAAAAATTGGCAAATTAACTTTGTCTTGAATAAAAAAAGCATTATGTTTGGGGCAAATCCAACACAACACACCAGTGAGTACTGTACCACTCTTCATATTTTCAAGCATGGTGGTGGCTGCATCATGTTATGGGTATGCTTGTCATCGGCAAGGGAGGTTTTGGGGGATAAAAATAAATGGAATATAGCTAAGCACAGGCAAAATCCTAGAGAAAAACCTGCTTCAGTCTGCTTTCCAACAGATACTAGGAGACAAATTCACCTTTCAGCAGGACAATAACCTAAAACACAAGGCCAAATATACACTGAAGTTGCATACCAAGAAGACATCGAATGTTCTTGGTATTGTGTGTACATGCGTGAATTTTTTTTTTAATCAATTTTGAATTCTGGCTGTAACACAACAAAATGTGGGGGGTAAGTCAAGGGGTATGATTTCTGAATCATTTCTAAAGTTACTGCACGTTCTGTCCAATATAGAAATGTGGAGGGAGTCTAATGTACATAATCTTTCCGGCTGATAATGTGTTTTCATATAGCTTTTAACCAATTTCGGTTTTGTGCCCTCTGTGTGTTTATGTGTGATGAAACTTAATTAATAGGCGGGGGCTACACTTAGAGATAATATTCTCTGATGGGAGTTCTGCACATTCTGCATGTTAAGAATGTATTCAGTGGTTTATTCATCTCTCTAATGCACATGAGATGATTTGAATGAAGGTCGAGGTCACTCACTGCTGGTGTTTGGATGAATAAAAATCTTCTATTTCCTTCCATTTCATCCTTAATTACAACGCAACCTCCAAGAGAAAGTATGGGACAGTTTCAGGTGAGATTTGAATAGAATATCTGAATAACAAAATGCTTGCTATTGTCTGGTTCAGCCACCTGGGTGTTTTAAGGGTTTGGTTAAACCAACAAAATCCTCAACAAAATAGACTCCCAGGCTTGACTTCCCAGGCCTGGGGGATCCAGAACATAGCGTTCACTCTGGATCCCCCAAGCTTCCCAAAACCATCTCTCGTAAGCAAACACAAGCTTTGTTCCCAGTATTGTGAGCCGATTAGCTCGTTGATATGGGTATCTGGTAGCGGTGGACTAATGAATTGTTGTTTTCGATGTTCACCATCTGCTGAGCGCTGCCCCCACACAGCTGCTTGGGACATAGCTGCAGTCTGTCAGACATATGAAGTGGGAGAATGAAGTGTGTGTAAATGTTGCCTCGAGGCCTTTATAGCCATCGTGAGAGACGGAGACCAAGGAGGCCAAGGTCATTTACAGCTACCGGTGATGGCGAGTCATTTGCTGTAAAGTGGTCAGAAAGGGGTAACATAATGCTCCTCGCTTTTATGCCCCCTCAGTGTTGCTGTTTGTTTGTGTGTGTGTGTGTGTGTGTGTGTATGTTTGTGTGTGTGTGCGTGGGATGTGTGTGTGTGCGTACATGCACTAATAAAACCCCTCAGTGTTGCTGTAACCTTGGAGAAGAATTGCTTAATTTTTTCCCTGGCCCTTCGTCATCACCTTGCAGAGTGTTTCCAAATACCCTGAGATGGGTTTCGCCGCCTATAGCGCGGCCCTGAAAAAACAACTATTCTATTGGAAGTCAAACTCCACATTATAGTGCATTTTCCTCCGGCCTCTGACAGTGTAATTGAAGATCTTGAGGATGTCTAGTGAAGGAGGAGGGAGAGACCGTGAGGGTGTTTTGGTAGGTGGATAATACTGCTTGAAGGAGGAAGGATACACAAATAAAATACCAAAGGACACCACATCTAGGAATATGAATCACTACATTCCAAGCCATTGTTCCTTTTGTTATACGTCTCTGTTTCCCTGCCGGTCATTAAGACGGTGGCGCTGAGGAGGGCGCGCGTCTCGCCGGTTCGCGTTCTCATCTTTTATTATTTCCAATGGTTGTTGCATTGTTGAGAAGTAAGCATCTCGATGGACGGTGTATACCATGTTTATCCTGTACGTACCACCAATAAAACTTGAACCTGAAACCGAAACTGAGACTTCAATATTTTCTAATCCATAGAACAACCTTAACAAATGTTGGCCCAAATGCATGTCTGCCAATTCTATGTTGTCAACAGGCTATGTTTGATGTTAGGTGTGCCTGTGAATGCAAACTGTAGTTCGTCTGTGGTTTTTATTAACCCCCCCCCCTTCGGAGGACACATTTCTTGTTTGTTTTTTACAGTTTTTTTATCTACATATACATACATTTTACATAGACATTTTACATATACATTTTGCCTAGACATTTTGCATACACATTCTACATACATGGTACTTTTATATAAAGCAGTCACATAACAATAACCACTCTCAGCCCATCTCCCCTATCACCATAGACCACCCTCGTTTGGTTTCCATGTGCCGTATATTTTTCAATTGTGATGTGATGTTTTAAATAAATTGTTTTGCCTGTGTTTGCATGTAAGAGAAAGAGTGCAAAGCCCAACCTTAATCATTTTCTAATCCACCAACCTCAGTCAATGTCATCCCAAATGCCTCTGTGTGCCAATTCTGTTATTTAAACACCTAATTGTTGTTATAAGATGTGCTGCAATTTGTACACATTTCCTCCAACAAATCTCATCCCAAATGTCACTGTGTGCAAGGTCATATTTTGTAAACAACTTATTATTATTGCGCTGCAACCTTTCCTTTTTCCTCATCCATGTATGGCAGGTTAGCATTTTGTTTTTGTCCATGTATGGCAGGTTAGCATTTTGTTTTTGTCCATGTATGGCAGGTTAGCATTTGTTTTTGTCCATGTATGGCAGGTTAGCATTTTGTTTTTGTCCATGTATGGCATTAGCATTTGTTTTTGTCCATGTATGGCAGGTTAGCATTTTGTTTTTGTCCATGTATGGGTTAGCATTTGTTTTTGTTAGCATTTTTTGTTTTTGTCCATGTTAGCATTTTGTTTTTGTCATGGTTAGCATTTTGTTTTTTGTCCATGTATGGCAGGTTAGCATTTTGTTTTTGTCCATTGTTTTTGTCCATGTATGGCAGGTTAGCATTTTGTTTTTGTCCATGGCAGGTTAGCATTTTGTTTTTGTCCATGTATGGCAGGTTAGCATTTTGTTTTTGTCCATGTATGGCAGGTTAGCATTTTGTTTTTTGTCCATGTATGGCAGGTTAGCATTTAGTTTTTGTCCATGTATGGCAGGTTAGCATTTTGTTTTTGTCCATGTATGGCAGGTTAGCATTTTGTTTTTGTCCATGTATGGCAGGTTAGCATTTTATTTTTGTCATGAGTCTTGTTCTGGAGGAAGCTCTGCGGAGTGGTCACTTGCTGGCACAGCCACAAAGTCATAGAATCTGATTTTAAACCTATCCTTAACCTTAACCACGCTGCCTAACTCTAACCGTAAATTTAGACCAAAAAGTCTAAATTTGACCGTGAATATCAACCTGCTTCCACCACACACCCTCCTCAGAGTGTTGTTCTAGCAGGGGGATTCTCTCTTTTTATGGTAGTAGGAGGGCCCAGTAAATAGCCAGTGCTGCTGCCTGCTTAACTAACTAGCCCCTTTAGCATGTCTGCCTTTGCCACTGCCCAGACACAAGTCCCCTCTGTCTCTCTCCCTTCTTCTATCTCTCTCCCTCCTTCTCTACCACTCTCTCCTTCCTTCTCTCTCTTTGTCTCTCTCCCACTCTCTCCCTCCTTATCTCCCACTCTCTCCCTCCTTCTCTCTGTCTTTGTCTCTCTCCCACTCTCTCCCTCCTTATCTCCCACTCTCTCCCTCCTTCTCTCTGTCTTTGTCTCTCTCTCTCTCTCCCTCCTTCTCTCTGTCTTTGTCTCTCTCTCTCTCACACTCTCTCCCTCCTTCTCTCTGTCTTTGTCTCTCTCCCACTCTCTTCCTCTGTCTTTCTCTCTCTCTCTCTCTCCCTCCTTCTCTCTGTCTTTCTCTCTCTCTCTCCCTCCTTCTCTCTGTCTTTGTCTCTCTCTCTCTCTCCCTCCTTCTCTCTGTCTTTGTCTCTCTCTCTCTGTCTTTGTCTCTCTCTCTCCTCTCACTGTCTCTCTCGCTCGCTCGCTCTGTCTCTCTCTCCCTCACTCCTGTCTCGGACTCGCTCTCTTTTTCGCTCTCTCTCAGTGGCTGCTGTGTGTGTGTCTGTGTGTGGGTATAGGCAGGCTCACAGCTGGCACTTCCTATCCACAACTGCTGGCACTGCTGGCACTTCCTATCCACAACTGAAACTCTCATTCCAACTGAGGGCTATAGGAGTAGGGACTTACTTCATAAATGTTGTTGGTGGCCAGAGAAACAGTGAGTTTTCCGTAGCTGTCCACCTGCACCGTATCGCCCCTTAGGAATCTGCGTGTGTGTGTATTTTGGCAGGTCATTATCTGATGTGAGTGCAGTGTGTGTGAGAATGAGAGAGTCTGTGAGTAGTGTGTGGGTGTGGGTGTGGGTGGGTGTGTGTGTGACAGTATATGTGTGTGTGAGAGAGAGAGACAGTGTGTTCTAATAAATAGTGTGTTCTAATTAAGATTATAAACTGGGTGGTTCAAGCCCTGAATGCTGATGGAGTGAAAGTCGTGGTATATTTGGCCAGAGGGGGTGTGGTATATGTCCAATATAACACGGCTAAGGGCTGTTCTTAAGGACGACGCAACGCGGAGCCGTGGTACATTGGCCATGTACCTCAAACCCCCAGAGGTGCCTTATTGCTGTTATAAACTGGTTACCAACATACGTAATTAGAGAAGTAAAAATACATGTTTTGTCATACCCGTGGTATACGGTCTGATATACCATGGCTGTCAGCCAATCAGTTTACAACAGACTGTATACCAAGAGTATGACAAAACATTTATTTGTATTACTCTAATTGTGTTGGTAACCAATTCATAATAGAAATAAGGCACCTCGGGGTTTGTGATATATTGCCAATATACCACGGCTAAGGGCCGTGTCTTAGCACACCGTGTTGTGTTGTGCATAAGAACAGCCCTTAGCCATAGTATATTGGCCATATACAACATCACCTCGGGCCTTATTGCTTAAGTATGTTCTAATAATAGTGAGAGAGTCTGTGAGTAGTGTGCTGTAATAAACCGTGTGCTGTAATAAACAGTGTGCTGTAATAAACAGTGTGCTGTAATAAAAACAGTGTGTTGTAATAAAAACAGTGTGCTGTAATAAACAGTGTGTTGTAATAAACAGTGTGCTGTAATAAAAACAGTGTGCTGTAATAAAAACAGTGTGCTGTAATAAAAACAGTGTGCTGTAATAAAAACAGTGTGCTGTAATAAACAGTGTGTTGTAATAAAAACAGTGTGCTGTAATAAAAACAGTGTGCTGTAATAAACAGTGTGTTGTAATAAAAACAGTGTGCTGTAATAAAAACAGTGTGCTGTAATAAACAGTGTGTTGTAATAAAAACAGTGTGCTGTAATAAAAACAGTGTGCTGTAATAAACCGTGTGCTGTAATAAAAACAGTGTGCTGTAATAAAAACAGTGTGTTGTAATAAAAACAGTGTGCTGTAATAAACAGTGTGCTGTAATAAAAACAGTGTGTTGTAATAAAAACAGTCTTCTGTAATAAATCGTGTGCTGTAATAAAAACAGTGTGCTGTAATAAACAGTGTGCTGTAATAAAAACAGTGTGTGTGTTGTAATAAATGTGCTGTAATAAAAACAGTGTGTTGTAATAAAAACAGTGTGCTGTAATAAACAGTGTGCTGTGCTGTAATAAAAACAGTGTGCTGTAAAAAAACAGTGTGTTGTAATAAAAACAGTGTGCTGTAATAAACAGTGTGTTGTAATAAAAACAGTGTGCTGTAATAAAAACAGTGTGTTGTAATAAAAACAGTGTGCTGTAATAAAAACAGTGTGCTGTAATAAACAGTGTGCTGTAATAAACAGTGTGCTGTAATAAAAACAGTGTGTTGTAATAAAAACAGTGTGCTGTAATAAAAAAAACAGTGTGCTGTAATAAAAATAAAAACAGTGTGCTGTAATAAAAACAGTGTGCTGTAATAAAAACAGTGTGCTGTAATAAAAACAGTGTGCTGTAATAAACAGTGTGCTGTAATAAAAACAGTGTGCTGTAATAAAAACAGTGTGCTGTAATAAACAGTGTGCTGTAATAAAAACAGTGTGCTGTAATAAACAGTGTGCTGTAATAAACAGTGTGCTGTAATAAAAACAGTGTGTTGTAATAAAAACAGTGTGCTGTAATAAACAGTGTGCTGTAATAAACAGTGTGCTGTAATAAAAACAGTGTGTTGTAATAAAAACAGTGTGCTGTAATAAAAACAGTGTGCTGTAATAAAAACAGTGTGCTGTAATAAAAACAGTGTGCTGTAATAAAAACAGTGTGCTGTAATAAAAACAGTGTGCTGTAATAAACAGTGTGTTGTAATAAAAACAGTGTGCTGTAATAAAAACAGTGTGCTGTAATAAACAGTGTGTTGTAATAAAAACAGTGTGCTGTAATAAAAACAGTGTGCTGTAATAAACAGTGTGTTGTAATAAAAACAGTGTGCTGTAATAAAAACAGTGTGCTGTAATAAACCGTGTGCTGTAATAAAAACAGTGTGCTGTAATAAAAACAGTGTGCTGTAATAAAAACAGTGTGCTGTAATAAACCGTGTGCTGTAATAAAAACAGTGTGCTGTAATAAAAACAGTGTGTTGTAATAAAAACAGTGTGCTGTAATAAACCGTGTGCTGTAATAAAAACAGTGTGCTGTAATAAACAGTGTGTTGTAATAAAAACAGTGTGCTGTAATAAAAACAGTGTGCTGTAATAAACAGTGTGCTGTAATAAACAGTGTGTTGTAATAAAAACAGTGTGCTGTAATAAAAACAGTGTGCTGTAATAAACAGTGTGTTGTAATAAAAACAGTGTGCTGTAATAAAACAGTGTGCTGTAATAAACAGTGTGTTGTAATAAAAACACTGTGCTGTAATAAACAGTGTGTTGTAATAAACAGTGTGCTGTAATAAAAACAGTGTGTTGTAATAAAAACAGTGTGCTGTAATAAACAGTGTGTTGTAATTAAAACAGTGTGCTGTAATAAACAGTGTGTTGTAATAAAAACAGTGTGTTGTAATAAAAACAGTGTGTTGTAATAAAAACAGTGTGCTGTAATAAAAACAGTGTGTTTTAATAAAAACAGTGTGTTGTAATAAAAACAGTGTGCTGTAATAAAAACAGTGTGCTGTAATAAAAATGGTGTGTTGTAATAAAAACAGTGTGCTGTAATAAACAGTGTGTTGTAATAAAAACAGTGTGCTGTAATAAAAACAGTGTGCTGTAATAAACAGTGTGCTGTAATAAAAACAGTGTGCTGTAATAAAAACAGTGTGCTGTAATAAAAACAGTGTGCTGTAATAAAAACAGTGTGCTGTAATAAAAACAGTGTGCTGTAATAAAAACAGTGTGCTGTAATAAAAACAGTGTGCTGTAATAAAAACAGTGTGTTGTAATAAAAACAGTGTGCTAAACAGTGTAATAAAAACAGTGTGCTGTAATAAAAACAGTGTGCTGTAATAAACAGTGTGTTGTAATAAAAACAGTGTGCTGTAATAAAAACAGTGTGCTGTAATAAACCGTGTGCTGTAATAAAAACAGTGTGCTGTAATAAAAACAGTGTGTTGTAATAAAAACAGTGTGTTGTAATAAAAACAGTGTGCTGTAATAAAAACAGTGTGTTGTAATAAAAACAGTGTGCTGTAATAAACCGTGTGCTGTAATAAAAACAGTGTGCTGTAATAAACAGTGTGTTGTAATAAAAACAGTGTGCTGTAATAAAAACAGTGTGCTGTAATAAACCGTGTGCTGTAATAAACCGTGTGCTGTAATAAACAGTGTGCTGTAATAAAAACAGTGTGTTGTAATAAAAACAGTGTGCTGTAATAAAAACAGTGTGCTGTAATAAACCGTGTGCTGTAATAAAAACAGTGTGCTGTAATAAACAGTGTGTTGTAATAAAAACAGTGTGCTGTAATTTTTTATTTTACCTTTATTTTACTAGACAGTTAAGAACAAATTCTTATTTTCAATGACGGCCTAGGAACAGTGGGTTAACTGCCTGTTCAGGGGCAGAATGACAGATTTGTACCTTGTCAGCTCGGGGATTCGAACTTGCAACCTTTTGGTTACTAGTCCAACGCTCTAACCACTAGGCTACCCTGCCACCCCTGAATAATAAACCGTGTGCTCTAATAAAAACAGTGTGTTGTAATAAAAACTGTGCTGTAATAAAAACAGTGTTCTGTAATAAATTGTGTGCTGTAATAAAAACAGTGTGCTGTAATAAACAGTGTGCTGTAATAAAAACAGTGTGCTGTAATAAACAGTGTGCTGTAATAAAAACAGTGTGCTGTAATAAACAGTGTGTTGTAATAAAAACAGTGTGCTGTAATAAAAACAGTGTGCTGTAATAAACAGTGTGTTGTAATAAAAACAGTGTGCTGTAATAAAAACAGTGTGCTGTAATAAACAGTGTGTTGTAATAAAAACAGTGTGCTGTAATAAAAACAGTGTGCTGTAATAAACAGTGTGCTGTAATAAACAGTGTGCTGTAATAAACAGTGTGTTGTAATAAAAACAGTGTGCTGTAATAAACAGTATGTTGTAATAAATCGTGTGCTGTAATAAACAGTGTGTTGTAATAAAAACAGTGTGCTGTAATAAAAACAGTGTGTTGTAATAAAAACAGTGTGCTGTAATAAAAACAGTGTGTTGTAATAAAAACAGTGTGTTGTAATAAAAACAGTGTGTTGTAATAAAAACAGTGTGTTGTAATAAAAACAGTGTGTTGTAATAAAAACAGTGTGCTGTAATAAAAACAGTGTGCTGTAATAAAAACAGTGTGTTGTAATAAAAACAGTGTGCTGTAATAAACAGTGTGTTGTAATAAAAACAGTGTGCTGTAATAAACAGTTTGCTTTAATAAACAGTGTGCTGTAATAAACAGTGTGCTGTAATAAAAACAGTGTGTTGTAATAAAAACAGTGTGCTGTAATAAACAGTGTGTTGTAATCAAAACAGTGTGCTGTAATAAACAGTGTGCTCCCATAAATAGTGTGCTTCCATAAACAGCGTGTTCTAATAAACCCTAACAAGCACACACTGATTCCCTGGCCACCTGTCTCCGTCAGAGATCCTCTACATCTCAATCGCTCAACAACAATCACCATCATCTCAGCCCTGTGTTGTCTCTGTGTGAAAAGGACATTTGCGCCAACATCCTCTTTCTCCCCTGTTCTCTCCTCTCTCTCCCCAAACCTTCTCTCTCCAAACTCTGCATCAACCTCCCAACACCTTATCTCTCAGCTCCCACCTGACTGTTACTGGTGGGCTCCTGGGGGAAGGTACGTGTCTGTTCCTACCAGCCTCTGTAGCCATTTTGGCTCAAACATGACATGTGGCAGGGGCTGCCGTCTTATACATACCTCTTCTAATTCTCCACTGTGTGTTATCTATGCTGGTCACCCAGACAGACCTGGAATAAACTACTTCTGGCATGTCTCAAGCCAGCCCTAAACTCCTAAAGCTCCTTACACAAACACAATAATCTAGGAACGTGCCAATCCAGCCCAAACAACAGCAACATGGTTTACATTCTTCAGGCGCCATTATGAGCAAATGCTTATTTTTTGGTTGCTGAGTTTCAAGCCTACCATAACAAGGCACAAGATACCATAACAAAAAAAACATCTGAACGCCATGCATAGAAGGTTTACAAGAAGGTTTACAAGAATGGGCTACGTGATCATGCTAGTTACTCATGTCAGTTCATTATGCATGAAGATGTCCTATGCATTTATTAAATGTCGATATTCCAGGTTTGGACAAATACATTAGGTGTACATTACAATGGGCCTGCATTATAATAGTTATGTACAAACAGTAATGATGTACTGTACACATACACACACCTTTGTTGTCCACTCCACCACTAGTTCACAGGCATTAATGGCGCACCGGGGAAACGAGTGATATATGCATTAATTTATACACATGTATAAAGCATGGCCAGGGCCGTTAATACAAACAGCTTTTCTCCCTTGATAAGACGGTACTTAGAGTAACGAGTGCTCTTAGAGGGAGAAGATGGCCGAGCCATAAATCAATGGGCGCGTCCCAAATGAAACCCTATTCCCTGTACAGTGTACTACTTTTGGTTAAAGGTAGTCCACTATATAGGGAATTAGGTGCCATTTGGATTTTTTTTTAAATGCTTTCACAGTGCTGATGATGCTGCCTCAAGCACCTTCTCTTAAGACTGATGTTCAAATAAACATTTGCGTTAAATAATCAACAAGCGTAATTTACTTTCCCCCATTTCTGCTTCCAAGCGAGCTAACCTTTCCTTAAAGGGGATGTGCTCTTCCTGCAGAAGAGTCTGGAAAATATGCAAATAATATCAAGAATGGTACAGCATGTTTGAATAGGCATACAGTGGGGCAAAAAAGTATTTAGTCAGCCACCAATTGTGCAAGTTCTCCCACTTAAAAAGATGAGAGAGGCCTGTAATTGTCATCATAGGTACACTTCAACTATGACAGACAAAATGAGAAAGGAAAATCCAGAAAATCACATTGTGTAATGAATTTCCTCCTCTTCTTCCGAAGAGGAGAGGCGAAACGGATCAGAGGACCAATATGCGGCGTGATAAGTGTCCATGGTTCTTTTTAATACGTTAAGGTACACATGAACAACTGACTACAAAAAACAAGAAATGTGAAAACTCAAAACAGTCCTATCTGGTGCAAACACAGAGACAGGAACAATCACCCACAAACACACAGTGAAACCCAGGCTACCTAAGTATGATTCTCAATCAGAGACAACTAATGACACCTGCCTCTGATTGAGAACCATACTAGGCCGAAAACATAGAAATACCCAAAACTTAGAAAAACAAACATAGACTGCCCACCCAACTCACGCCCTGACCATACTAACTAAATACAAAAACACAGGAAATAAAGGTCAGAACGTGACACATTGTAGGATTTTTAATGAATTTATTTGCAAATTATGGTGAAAAATAAGTATTTGGTCACCTACAAACAAGCAAGATTTCTGGCTCTCACAGACCTGTAACTTCTTCTTTAAGAGGCTCCTCTGTCCTCCACTCGTTACCTGTATTAATGGCACCTGTTTGAACTTGTTATCAGTATTAAAGACACCTGTCCACAACCTCAAACAGTCACACTCCAAACTCCACTATGGCCATGACCAAAGAGCTGTCAAAGGACACCAGAAACAAAATTGTAGACCTGCACCAGGCTGGGAAGACTGAATCTGCAATAGGTAAGCAGCTTGGTTTGAAGAAATCAACTGTGGGAGAAATGATTAGGAAATGGAAGACATACAAGACCACTGATAATCTCCCTCGATCTGGGGCTCCATGCAAGATCTCACCCCGTGGGGTCAAAATGATCACAAGAACAGTGAGCAAAAATCCCAGAACCACACGGGGGGACCTAGTGAATGACCTGCAGAGAGCTGGGACCGAAGTAACAAAGCCTACCATCAGTAACACACTACGCCGCCAGGGACTCAAATCCTGCAGTGCCAGACGTGTCCCCCTGCTTAAGCCAGTACATGTCCAGGCCCGTCTGAAGTTTGCTAGAGAGCATTTGGATGATCCAGAAGAAGATTGGGAGAATGTCATATGGTCAGATGGACCAAAATATAACTTTTTGGTAAAAAAAAAAGTGTTTGGAGGACAAAGAATGCTGAGTTGCATCCAAAGAACACCATACCTACTGTGAAGCATGGGGATGGAAACATCATGCTTTGGGGCTGTTTTTCTGCAAAGGGACCAGGACGACTGATCCGTGTAAAGGAAAGAATGAATGGGGCCATGTATCGTGAGATTTTGAAGCAAGGTCATTGAAGATGAAATGTGGCTCAAAATTCAATGTCTTCAAAGCGTGTGCGTGTGTTTGTGCATACAAGAGTGCACGTGTGCATGCGCATGCGTGCGTACTGTACGTGCGTGTGTGCATGTCTGTATATTCGGATGCAGCTGAGAAAAGATTGTTTAAAATCCGTGTGAGTGTGTGTGTGTGTAACCGGTGTAAAATGGCTAGCTAGTTAGGGCTGGGCGCTAGTAGCGTTTGAATCAGTGACACCCGGTTGCTCTGAGGTCACTGGTTGAGCGTGGCTTTTGTAGAGCGATAGGTAACGATGCTTCGAGGGTAACTGTTGTCGAAGTGTTCAGAGAGTCCCAGGTTGGGGCAGAGAGAGGGACAGAAGCAACAGTGGTGTGTGTGTTTGTGTGTGATTTGAAGTGTGAAGCCCAACTCCGCCTCTAACTCGTGCACACAAACATGCTGCAGACCAGCGGATATGATAGGCCAGAGGCAGATCTGTGAAAAGCCTGACCCTGTGGACCACAACATTCTATGGAGAGCTTCCCCACCAACCCCCTGAGAGACAGGAGACAGCCAGCTGCACATCTGAAGAGAAGACGACAACCCTGCCGGGTGATGTCACCACAGCGCACACATACACACACACGCACGCACGCACGCACGCACGCACGCACGCACGCACACACGCACGCACGCACGCACACACACACACACACACACACACACACACACACACACACACACGTGATATGTGTCCAGCAGAAGCCCTAACCTGCAGAAGCTGATAAGACCGGAGATACTCAAACAGACCGGAGGCTGGAGCCGAGAAAGCCATGGTGAGAGACAGTCTGAGGGTGTGTGCAGTGATGTAAAGTACTAGTTTAGTCATTTTTGGGGTATCTGTACTTTACTTTACTATTTATATTTTTGACTACTTTTACTTCACTACATTCCTAAAGAAAATGATGTACTTTTACTCCATACGTTTTCCCTGACATCCAAAAGTACTTGTTACATTTCAAATGCTTAGCAGGACGGCAAAAGGGTCTAATTCACACACGTATCAAGAGAACATCCCTGGTCTCTCGTGTAATGGCTCTGATCTGGCAGAGTCACTAAACACACATGCTTCGTTTGTAAATGATGTCTGAGCGTCGCCCTAAGTGTGCCCCCGCCCCGGCCAGCCATACATTTTAAAAACACAAAAATCTGGTTTACTAAATATACGGGACGTGAAACGATTTATACTTCCAATAGGCCACTTGCTATTGCCTCTGTTGCCATGACGTACACATGCCATTGTGCAGAAAGAAACATTGTATTGTGTGTAAATGTTGTATTGCGCCACATGGCATGGGTTAAGTATAACCTCGTGATCTGTGAGAATCAGACCTGGGTTCAAAATGTATTTGGAATGTAAGCGTTAGATTGAGCCTGCCCGGAGTGCCAGATGTGGTGCTGGATTTGAAAATGTGGAACTATTCCCTTGGTTCCAAGGCGCCAGGCTCAATCAACCCCAGCTAAATGTGAACCCAGGTCCGATAAGGAGTGTGGCGCTTGTTTAACCAGGCTATTGTTTCAGCTGAACAGTGGCACAGACAGGGGCACTGTGCCGCTACAGATATCTTCATGTCAGGCAGACAAAATTTGTGTTTTCACACGAGGACAGGGTTACGGTTAATGGACTACTTCGTCCCAAATGGCACCCTCTTCCCTATATAGTGCACTATTTTTGACAAGGGCCCAAAGGGGGGGGGTTCCATTTGGGACGCAGCCCATGAGTGGGTCCTTTCCTCCCAACACCAGAGTTATGGTAACAGCATTGAAACCAGTTGCCAGTTAAAGCATGCCGTTTCAATTGTCTTTGTACTAGCTGTGAGAAATAGGAAACATCAATCGTGGAGCGAGGTGCTTTGAAAAGGAAACAAAGAGCTTTCGATGTTCTTTATCTGCCTGCAACACCTCCTTACCCCTAGAATAGATCAAAACAAAAAATAAAACAACCGCCATTTTTCAAATGACAATCAAAACATAACAACAAAAATATCTGTCAAGTGTTTCTGTTGTCTGACCGACATATATCAAACCACGAGGACACATTGTCTGTAATCAAATACAATGTCCAGAGCTCCACAGGGCAGGCAGGTAGAGGACTCTTCATACACAGAAATGAAATCCAAATTGCTGAGATTGTTATTTCCTTTGGTGTATGTCAAAGCAGGTTATCAAAGGAAATACCAGACATTTATTACAGAACACAAAGGGGACAGACCAGAGTACAATTTATGAAGGGCTGGTGAAACAAAGCCAGCCAACACAGGAAATGACACGTGATGTTATACATTTTTTCTGTTATTTTACCAGGTAAGTTGACTGCGAACACATTCTCATTTGCAGCAACGACCTGGGGAATAGTTACAGGGGAGAGGAGGGGGATGAATGAGCAAATTGTAAACTTGGGATTATTAGGAAACCGTGATGGTTTGAGGGACAGATTGGGAACTTAGCCAGGACACCGGGGTTAACACCCCTACTCTTACGATAAGTGCCATGGGATCTTTAATGACCTCAGAGAATCAGGACACCCGTTTAACCTCCCTCCCGAAAGACAGCACGCTACACAGGACAGTGTCCCCAATCACTGCCCTGGGGAATTGGGATATTAGACCAGAGGAAAGAGTGCCTCCTACTAGCCCTCCAACACCACTTCCAGCAGCATCTGGTCTCCCATCCAGGAACTGACCAGGACCAACCCTGCTTATCTTCTGAAGAAAGCCAGCAGTGGTATACAGGGTGGTATGCTGCTGGCCAATTTACATGTCAGTGAATAGCAAGGACACTTCATAACTTAATTCTACACACCATCCTATTTTCCGGTTATTATGAGTCCGAAAATGACCAAACCAGATGCATCAAAGTCATTCCTATAGCAATGGTTCCCTGGTCTCTACAATACTATGTCTGTCAGTATGTTGTTATAGTAATGTAAACGTGACCCGAGAACCAGAGGTGGAAAAAGTATCGAATTGTCGTACTTGACTAAAAGTGAAGATACCTTAATAGAAAATGACTCAAGTAAAAGTGAAAGAAATCTCAGTAAAATACTACTTAAAAGTGTATAGGCATTTCATTTTAAACGTACTTAAGTATCAGAAGTAAATGTAATTGCTCAAATATACTTAAGTATCAAAAGTAAAAGTATAAATAATTTCACGTTCCTTAAAATAAGCAAACCAGACGGATAGCCAGGGGCACACTCCAACACTCAGACATCATTTACAAATGACGCATTTGTGTTTAGGGAATCGGCCAGATCAGAGGCAGTACTGTTGCAGACACCCTTGACCATACAAGGGACTTACAAAGTTCATATTTGACATATTATCCATTATTCAAGGAGGATAGAGACTAATGCTATTTAGGAGAACTCCTTGGCCCAAGGCCACAGTAGGACAGTCTATATCCAAATCCAATTATCGAGCCGACTCGCTTCGGTATATCTTAACACTGCACTACTTTTGAAACATGTAAAAGAGGAATGAAAAACAGATGAGGTACATTTCCCCTACATCTGTTTTCCTCCTGTCGCTAAATCAACTGTTATGACTTTTTAGATTTTAAATACACGCTGGATAGTGGATATCCCACCCTGTCCAAACTGGTAAGAGTGTCTGAAATTGAACCGTGAGTCCAGCACTTTCCAATGTAGCGTTGAGGACGCTCAGCTGTCGCAGCCACTGCCTCGTTACAGTTCCCAGTCAGAAACCTGTATGTGCAACACGGGCTCATGTCCTGTTAAAATGTTCTGTCCCTTCCCATTCCTTCCCACTCAGACCTGGGTTTAAATACTATCACATGTCCAGGAACGTCAGTGGTAACAGCAGCTTCACGATATGGTTACCTAAACATGCACACGTCCATAGTGCTCTCATTCACACAGCACACAACACTTTCTTAAGTAAAAAAAAATACTTTAAAGTACTGCTTAAGTCATTTTTGTTGGTATCTGTACTTACTTTACAATTGATATTTTTTTTACAACTTTTACTTCACTTACATTCCTAAAGAAAATAATGTACTTTTCACTCCATGTTTTTTCCCCGACACCCAAAAGTACTGTTTACATTTTGAATGCTTAAAAGGACAGGGAAATTGTCCTATTCACGCACTTATCAAGAGAACATCCCTGCTCATCCCTACTGCAAAAAGCAGAACAATGATGGAGGTTGGTTTCACCTAGACCTGTCAATTGCACTACACAGTCACATCACAGACCATGTTAATTAATATCCTCGTTTTAAAGCTGTTTGTCACCGAAGGAGACTAGACTCATTATTCCTTAAAGCACCTCACAGAAAAGGTACACATTTGTCCATATAAGTTCATACATTCATAAGGCAACAAGAAAATTAAACGTCTGTTTGTGTCAGGTGTCCAAAAGTGGAATAATAAACTTGGGGGGGGGTAGTATGTTGGATTGGATAACAGTAGTGTTCTACTGACACAGTACACTAGTAAACACATTCCCTCATATGTTCTGTAGTGACTGACATTGTGTCGTTAGTTACTGCATTATTCTGCATCAGCAGAAAATCATCCAGCATCCAGACCCCTGACAGGCATCATCGAGTCATCTGCTCACAAAAACAGGGGGCTGCACCCAATCAGACGGTGCCCCAACTCTTGGCATATTTTGACTATTGATTGCTGGCGTATGGAAAAGGTTGATGAGGTGGCGCGGTTATGACAGTTATTACTCAGTGAATAGTTACTAAACATGCAATTGTCATATGGGGGAGAAGGGGGGGGGTATAACCATGCACATTGTAATTTGCACGCACAAAATATCACACCCCCTTCTCACCCGTACGACACAACGAATCAGAAAGGAACGGAAAGGGAAATATTTTAGACTTGTTTTGAGGATTAACCCAGGATGTGCAGCCTACGGAGTGATTATTCTGAATCAGGTATTATTAAACCATGACCAGTGGTGATAAAAATGAGATGCAGGCCTGTGCTCATTCAGCTCCTCCTTAAACTGACATACTTGTCATACGTCCCCATGCAATGTGCATAGAAATATATCATTCAATCCTCTTTTGAAGGTTAGCCTATACTCCTCTGCCAAGCATCCTGCTCTATGCTTTTGTGTGTTTTCTCCATTTATAGGTATCTTTTGAAATGCAACCGCAAAGAAGAAGAGGGACTGCAGATTGAAGCGCAGCATGTGTGTTGCCCCCTTGTGAGTCGGGCTACGACTCTGCATTCTGCCTCGCACCATTTTCCCAGAGCTTGTGTCCCCTCCGCTGCTCTCCCCCTGAGCTCCCTGGTGACTCGTAACGACCAATCGCCCCCTCCGACCCTCCCTGGGGGACGGCAGCAGCTGCACAGAGTCACTGGGGACTTGGAACTTTACAGCTAGGACCCATGAGGCCATTTTCACTCAAACCAACAGCTCTGGGTTGGGGCCATGACTGACAGTGTTATTGTTGCAGTGGTCATTTCAACTCACTTGTGGTTTTGATTTTTGTTATGTTTCAAACATCTCTGACAACAAAATTTAAATAATACAAACACATTTCGCATTATGTACCAGAGTCACAAAATGCACAATTAAGTATCGATTCCATTCTATTATATTGTGTACACTACAAGACCAAAAGAATGTGGACCCCCCTTCAAATTAGTGGATTCAAATATTTCAGCCACACCCGTTGCTGACAGGTGTATTAAAAAAGGGGACACAGCCATGCAATCTCCATAGACAAACATTGGCAGTAGAATGGCGCGTACTGAAGAGCTCAATGACTTTCAGTGTGGCACCATCATAGGATACTACCTTTCCAACAAGTCAGTTCTTCACATTTCTGCCCTGCTAGAGCTGCTCCGGTCTACTCGAAGTGCTGTTATTGTGAAGTGGAAACGTATAGTGTAGAAATTGTCTGTCCCCGGTTGCAACACTCACTACCGAGTTCCAAACTGCCTCTGGAAGCAACATCAGCCCAAGAACTGTTCGTCGGGAGCTTCATGAAATGGGTTTCCATGGCCGAGCAGCCTAAGATCATCATGCGCAATGCCAAGCGTTGGCTGGAGTGGTGTAAAGCTTGCAGCCATTGGCCTCTGGAGCAGTGGAAACGCGTTCTCTGGAGTGATGAATCACGCTTCACCATCTGGCAGTCCAACGGATGAATCTGGGTTTGGCGGATGCCAGGAGAACGCTACCTGCCCCAATGTATACTGCCAACTGTAAAGTTTGATGGAAGAGGAATGGTCTGGGGCTGTTTTTCAGGCTAGGCCTCTTAGTTCCAGTGAAGGGAAATCCTAACGCTACAGCATACAATGACATTCTAGACGAATATGTGCTTCTAACTTTGTGGCAACAGTTTGGGGAAGGCCCTTTCCTGTTTCAGCATGACAAAGACCCTGTGCACAAAGCGAGGTCCGTACAGAAATGGTTTGTTGAGATCAGTGTGAAATAACTTGACTGGCCTGCACAGAGCCCTGACTTCAACCCCATCGAACACCTTTGGGATGAATTGGAATGCCAACTGCGAGCCAGGCCTAATCTCCCAACATCAGTGCCCGACCTCGCTAATGCTCTTGTGCATGAATGGAAGCAAGTCCCCGCAGAAGAGTGGAGGCTGTTATAGCAGCAAAGGGCAGACCAACTCCATATTAATGCAAATGTTTTTGAATGAGATGTAGTGTATTATATTCTAGGTTTTAGTTTGCATGTAGTCTGGCTTCGGGTTGTATATGTCAGTGATGTAATACTGAAGTAGTCTAAACATCAACTGAATATTAGGCTATGGGTCAAATCTATACACTATTGGCTACACTGGAATGCCTGTTGAGTGTGTAGATACGGGCGCGACTCCCTCTTGTGGCGTCGCAGTTATTATGCGACGCCTCACTTAATCCACTTGCTAGGGAGGAGCGCAGGGCTCAGATGCTGGGGTCCTAGGCAGGCTGCGTCTCTGTGGTTTGATTTGGACTTCTCACTAAAAGAATGCCGCCAGTGGAATAGAATCGGACCATCCGGTGCTATTGAGCTACAAAAATATATTTACTGATACTTCATTTGAGATTTTGTGACATTTTTGCTACCTCAAAGAACTCCAAGAATATCCTTGGCTGGAGCAGTCTTCAGTTTAAAAAAAAGAAGGAATAGTTGATCCTGCATTTTCAGACAGAGGGAAGGTGCTGTTATTGCGCATCAGTTTTATTTTGTTGTTGGGGAAAAAATACGCATAGATGAAACAATCTAGATACCAATGGAGCTTTTCATAAATTGAAGACAATTCACATATATGAGAAGAATGTTCCATTTCATCTCGTTTTCTTTTAATATCGGAAACAAACAACACTGAACAAAAAAAACATTACGAATAACACTTTGTTTTGCCTTGGGATCCAACTATAAAGTTTTCTTTATGGAGTTTCAAAATGACATATTCTAATTTGATGAACGAAAGCAATGACGGAATATATTTTGAAAAAGCTCTCAACGAATCTTTCCTGGACCAAATCTTATTCACAGACAACAGCACCAACTCCACCAGCTGCAAGAACATCACACTGGACCCCCAGGTCATTGCGGTCGGGGTCTTTCTATCCGTGTTCATCTTGGTGGCTATCGTTGGGAACATTTTGGTTATCCTCTCGGTGCTATGCAATAGACACTTACAGACCGTCACGAACTTCTTTATAGTCAACCTGGCCATAGCGGACTTGCTATTGAGCATTATTGTGCTTCCTTTCTCCGCGTCTTTGGAAGTGCTGGGATGCTGGGTGTTCGGCCGGATCTTCTGCAACGTCTGGGCAGCGGTGGATGTTCTCTGCTGCACCGCGTCCATCCTCAGCCTCTGCATCATCTCCATAGACAGGTACATCGGTGTCAAACACTGCCTCAAATACCCCACCATCATGACGGAGAAGAAAGCCGCCGTCATTCTGGTGTTGGTCTGGGTTTCCTCCATGGTCATCTCCATAGGACCGCTGCTGGGATGGAAGGAACCGCCGCCGACCGACGAGAGCGTCTGCAGCATCACCGAAGAACCGGGCTATGCCCTCTTCTCCTCGCTCTTTTCCTTCTACCTCCCGCTTATGGTCATCCTAGTGATGTATTTCAGGGTCTACGTGGTGGCCCGGAGGACTACCAAGAGTTTAGAAGCGGGGGTCAAACGGGAAAGAAATAAGTCGATAGAAGTGGTGCTTAGGATTCACTGTCGGAGCATGCTGGAGGATACTTCCAAGAGTAAAAACCACCCGTTCCGGAGTTCGCTGTCCGTGCGCTTGATGAAGTTCTCCCGGGAGAAGAAGGCTGCCAAAACCCTGGCGATTGTCGTCGGGATGTTCATCCTGTGTTGGCTACCGTTTTTCTTTGTTTTACCACTGGGTAAGTGTTGGATTGATTATCAACATTTAAATTGCAATGTATTGAGGCTACAGTTGAATTGGTTCTGTGTTTTTTTTTTTTTACGTATGTAAAATATGTGTCCCAGAATCTGCAAATATGTGTGCGCGCTCGCGTGTGTAATCAGTAGGATTCCCTGTAATGATTGACGAGTGTTCACTTCAATGCTGCCTGGATGGAGCCGATCCAACGTGTCCATATTACTCAAATACGATTCAATTACTTTGAAGTTATATCTTGTTCACTGTGCTTATGTTTACATATTGAAGTGCACTATTTAGAACATGAAACGTGAAACAAGGATGTTTAAAATTCCTCCAAGTGCATAATTATTATGAGAAGGTTTGCGGGCAGCGTGCAAACTGCCAATACAATACAATCTTTTGATATCTGGAATTGTGAAGTTTGGGGTTTTATTTTTTGCCCCTACTGTAAACGTACAGAGATGACCACTATTGTCTCTGGTAGATCACAATGACTCACAATTACGCACGACATATGCTCTGTAATACTGTACTTCAACCAATCATGAATAGTTCTAATTGTGGCATTCGGCATCATCAAACATAACTTCAAGTCCGATATTGCATATACATGTGCAATTAATCGATTTATTGTTCGCAGTCCATAGACATAAAATATCATTCAATGGCGTCATCAGTTGTGCTTTATAGCCCTACTGTTTTGTAGCAGTATGTTGAAGAGCAAAAACAAGCCATTGTAATTCTGTCGAGACATAAAAGTACACTCAAGAAAAACAATTTTATTTATCATAGTGATTAAGGAGTCACATTCAAATATATAATATGCCCCACCAACATTAGACAACTATACAGACAAAACTAAAATTGCGTAAAGAAGTAAATTAAATCAATGATGAGAGAATAGTCAGATGAACTGACAGCTGACACAGACATGGTGGTGTAGCCAGAAGATGGGCATGTCATGAACCAAGCGGTTTTGAGGACATGTTGAATCATAATTACTATATAAATGAACATGCACCATTTAAATCAACTAAATTGAAAACATTTCATGTTTTAAGCTGTGAGTAATCAGTTGCACAACCCTTTTTAGTTAAGATTCCCAAATAGTAGTTTCTAGTCGAATGAAGGTATGAGTTGAGCAAACGTCATTTTAAATTGACCGAATGTTTGACAAAAGTTTTCCCAAGTTGGAGCTTGGTTTGGACCAACTAAATGATTTTTGTTCAGGTAACACTTGAGCGGAAAACTTGAGTAAACAGAAAATAGGCTGTACAACAAGTTACTTAATAATAATTCGTTGAAATAACTAGAGTTGTGTTGTTGTTTTTTTTACAGGGAATTTATCTACAACAGCAGCTCAATAGAAAAAGGAGTCGAAAGGGAGTAGAAGGTGTAAAAACGCAACGCATAAATACACAACACTATATACTAAACAGATAAACAAACAGCAATAAACGCCATGTGTAAGAGTAAGTGCTAGAACCTTTGGTTGATGATGATTTGAGAAACAAACAAGTGACTTGTTCACAGAGCAGCAGACGGTCAATAAAATGCTAACGAATAGAAAGGTGCTTTAATGGTGAAATGGGGTCGGGTGTAGAGATGAGAGGCAATAACAGGAGGAAAGCAAATGCCACTGATTATGTCAGGTAATAGGTTTTATTAGGAGCATCAATGGGAAAGACTGGGGAATAGCGGAGCCATTTAGGATAACATCCCACTGGGCAAAAACTAGTAGAATCAACATTGTTTCCACGTAATTTCAACCCCACAAAATGATGTGATGACATTGAATCAACATGGAAAACCGATTGGATCAACTTAAAAGCATTTCATATTTTTTTCGCCCAAATTTTTACCGAAATCCAATGACATGGTGACATTTTTTGTTGAATTCACGTTATTTGAGAACTGAGTGGCGCAGTGGTATAAAGACACTGCATCTCAATGCAAGGGGTGTCACTACAGTCCCTGGTTCAAATCCAGGCTGTATCACATCTGGCTGTGGTTGGGAGTCCCGTAGGGCTGCGCACAATTGGCCCAGCATCGACTGGGGTAGGCCGTCATTGTAAATACATATTTGTTCCTTAACTGACTTGCCTAATTAAATAAAGGTTAAATTAATTTAAAAAACAATTACATTTAAAAAAAATCTTAACTAGATGTTGATCTGGCCTCTCTGCCCAGTGGGATGTCAAGTAAGAAAGACACACATTGTACACACCAATGGCGGTCAGTGCCATTTAAGATGAGGGAGGACACACCTTTCTTTTCATGAGCATGGCCTTATTTCAATGTAACATTGATAGTTTTAGGTTTCTACATGATACTCAAATTTTTCCTATACCCATCATGATGTTGCTACAACCTAGCCTAGGAATGAAAGTTTACAATGGAGGTGCACACTGGTCGAGAGAACATTTTAAGGTGACAGAAAGAGACACATGGACAGACAGTGACGCATTCTATACTGCCTTACACACTAGCCTGCATCTAGCTGATCTAGGGTGTAATCATTAGTCCAACAGTTGCAAACAGAGTGTTTCTATTGGACAAATTCAGGAAAGTTTGTCCCTGTTTCGTTCTGTTTGCTTCTGTTTTAAGAAACATTTTTCAACTGAATTTTGCTAAATGAATACACCCCTGATCACACGTAATCACAGTTCCCTTTCATAGCAGCCACGTTGTATTCCTTCTCGCATCTATGCGCTCTCCTCTTCTTACCTTTTCACTTCGCTTGTGGACTCCAATCAACAACACACCGGCAAAATCTAAGACATTAGAATGCCTATTTACTCTGTTCCATCTGACTTTAACTGACTTGCCTAAAACCACTGTCTCATCAGCTTTGCCAGGGTATGTATGAACTTGATCTCCACTATAAAAAGCATGTAGACATTATCTCACATATCTTTTAGACTAACATTTAGTTTTCAACGTCGGAAATTTGTATGAACCTTGTTGTCTGTCTATGACATTTGCAACACTGTTTCAATATTCAAATTCGATCTCCAGCTGCCCCATAGTAAGGAACGTGTCGGGAGTCGGGACGAGATAGACAGGCAGGCAGCATTTCTCAGCCAGTCAAAATCATGAATCAGCCAGCATCATTTTTATGGATATACAGTGCATTCGGAAAGTATTCAGACCACACTTTTCCCACATTTTGTAATGCTACAGCCTTATTTTAAAATTGATTAAATAGTTGTTCCCCCTCATCAATCTACACACAATACCCCATAATGACATAGCAAAAACAGGTTTTTTTTTTTTTTGCAAATGTATCCCCCCAAAAAACATAAATATCAAATTTACATAAGTATTCAGACCCTTTAGTCAGCACTTTGTTAAAGCACCTTTGGCAGCGATTACAGCCTCAAGTCTTCTTCGGTAGAACGCTACAAGCGTGGCACACCTGTATTTGGGGAGTTTCCCCCATTCTTCTCTGCAGATCCTCTCAAAATCTGTCAGGTTGGATGGGGAGCGTCGCTGCCCAGCTATTTTCAAGTCTCTCCAGAGATGTTCGATCTGGTTTAAGTCCGGGTTCTGGCTGGGCCACTCAATGACATTTAGAGACTTTTCCCCAAAGTAAATTCCACGTTGTCTTGGCTGCGTGCTTAGGGTTGTTGTCCTGTTGGAAAGTAAACCACCCCAGTCTGAGGTCCTGAGCGCTCTGTAGCAGGTTTTCATCAAGTATCTCTTGATACTTTTCTCTATTCATCGTTCCCTCGATCCTGACTAGTTTCCCAGTCCCTGCCGCTGAAAAACCTCCCTGCAGCATGATGATGCCACCATCATGCTTCACCATAGGGATGGTGCCAAGTTTCCTCCAAGTGCATAATTATTAGGAGAAGGTTGCCGGCAGCGTGCAAACTGCCAATACAAAACACTCTTTTTATATCTGGAATTGTGATTTTTTTTTTTTTTTTTGCCCCTACAGTAAACGTACGGAGATGACCACTATTGTCTCTGGAAGATAAACGTAGCAGACAATTCACAATTACTCACAATTACGCAAGACATATGCTAAACCTGTAGGTTAGCCATAGTTAGCTTGCTAGCAAGCAAGGGATAAGAACGTTGCCAGCCGGTATGGAAATGGAACATTTAGAACGAACGACTGGGTCTCGCGTCCATAGACACAGAACAAAAATACTAAACAACTGGGTTGTGTCTCTGGCAACCGAACCGATAGAACGTACGACCAACAGGCTTGGGTAGCAACCTTAGATTTGTGTCGGGACTATATCTTGTGGAAGGATGAAATAGTATGAATAAATTCATCAAAATAACGTTTTAAAGAAAAATATGTCAATCATTAATTGAATATGTTGGCAACTTGTTGTATAAAAGTGATAATGCCCTTGAAGCCAGTTGTTGGACCTCAACTTTGTCTCGGGTCTAACAACACCGTGCCAATATATCCTCCAAACACTGGCTTCTCGGGCATTATCACTTAAATGAACTAAAGTAAAGTCATAGTAAACATAGTTATTAGAACTAAACGCGTTTGTAAACCCGCTACAATCCTGCAGTAACGTTACAGTGTATCGTCAGTCAGCAGTTCAGCACTTACACCTTCGGGCCCCGGAGGCATTATATTAGTAAAAACCAAGCTTACTTTGACTTTGAAGAGTTCCAGTGTAACCAAATAGCTAATATAGCATCCCTCTGTTTGAGCAGGGTGTTTGAGTAGGTTAAACTAGCTAGCTGCATTAGCTTGCAAAGTAATTGAAATTGAAAATGAAAAATAAATAGAAAATATTAAATCTCTCTCTGTCTCTTGCTTCTTCTTTATTTTGGAAGAAATGTAATGTATGTGTTCAAAACTGGTCAACTATTGTGTTTCTCTCTCTTTGAGTCAACTACTCACCACATGTTATGCACTGCAGTGCTAGCTAGCAGTAGCTTATTCTTTCAGTACTAGATTCAAATCAAATCAAATCTTATTAGTCACATGCGCCGAATACAAAAGTTTCAGACCTTAAAGTGAAATGCTTACTTACAAGCCCCTAACCGACAGGGCAGTTAAAAAAATATTGATACGAATAAGAGATAAAGGTAACAAGTAATTAAAGAGCAGCAGTAAAAAATAACAATAAATACAGGGGGGTGACGGTACAGAGTCGATGTGCGGGGGCAGAGGTTAGTTGAGGTAGTATGTACATGTAGGTAGAGTTAAGTAAAGTGACTATGCATAGATGACAACAGAGCGGGGCAGTGTGGGGGGGGGGGGCAATGCAAATAGTCTGGGTAGCCATTTGACTAGCGGTACAGAAGTCTTATGGCTTGGAGGTAGAAGCTGTTAGAAGCCTCTTGGACCTAGACCTGGCGCTACGTTACCGCTTGCCGTGTGGTAGTAGGGAGAACAGTCTATGACTAGGGTGGCTGGAGTCTTTGACAATGTTTTGGGCCTTCCTCTGACACGCCTGGTATAGAGGTCCTGGATGGCAGGAAGCTTGGCCCCAGTGATATACTGGGCTGTTCCCACTACCCTCTGTAGTGCCTTACGGTCAGAGGCCGAGCAGTTTTCCATACCAGGCAGTGATGCAACCAGTCAGGTCATGGTGCAGTTGTAGAAACCTTTTGAGGATCTGAGGACCCATGCCAAATCTTTTCCGTCTCCTGAGGGGGAATAGGTTTTGTCGTGCCCGCTTCACGACTGTCATGGTGTGCTTGGACCATGTTAGTTTGTTGGTGATGTGGACACCAAGGATCTTGAAGCTCTCAACCTGCTCCCTTGCAGCCCCGTCGATGAGAATGGGGGCGTGCTCGGTCCTCTTTCTCCTGTAGTCCACAATCATCTCCTTTGTCTTGATCACGCTGAGAGAGAGGTTGTTGTCCTGGCTCCACACGGCCATGTCTCTGACCTCCTCCCTATAGGCTGTCTCGTTGTTGTCGGTGATCAGGCCTACCACTGTTGTGTAAACAGCAAACTTAATGACGGTGTTGGAGTTGTGCCTGGCCGTGCAGTCATGAGTGAACAGGGAGTACAGGAGGGGACTGAGCACGCACCCCTGAGGGGCCCACATGTTGAGGATCAGCATGGCGGATGTGTTGTAACCTACCCTTACCAACTGGGGGCGGCCCGTCAGGAAGTCCAGGATCCAGTTGCAGAGTGAGGTGTTTAGTCCCAGGGTCCTCGTCTTATTGATGAGCTTTGAGGGCACTATGATGTTGAACCAGCTGTGGTCAATGAATAGCATTCTCACATAGGTGTTCCTTTTGTCAGGGTGAGAAAGGGCAGTGTAGAGTGCAATAAAATAGAGACTGCATCATCTGTGGATCTGTTGGGGCGGTATGCAGATTGTAGTGGGTCTAGGGTTTCTGGGATAATGGTGTTGATGTGAACCATGACCAGCCTTTCAAAGCACTTCATGGCTACAGACGTGAGTGCTACGGGTCGGTAGTCATTTAGGCCGGTTACCTTAGTGTTCTTGGGCACAGGCACTATGGTGGTCTGCTTAAAACATGTTGGTATTACAGACTCGGATAGGGAGAGCTTGAAAATATCAGTGAAGACACTTTGCTAGTTGGTCAGCACATGCTCTGAGTAAACGTTCTGGTAATCCGTATGGACCTGCGGCCTTGTCTAAAGATCTTACTCTCATCGGCTGCGGAGAGCGTGATCACACAGTCTTCCAGCTGGTGCTTTCGTGCATGTTTCGGTGTTATTTGCCTCGAAGCGAGGATAGAAGTAGTTTAGCTCGTCTGGTAGGCTCGTGTCACTCCGACGAGCGTCAGAGCCGGTGTAGTACGACTCGATCTTAGTTCTGTATTGATGCTTTGCCTATTTGATGGTTTGTCGGAGGGCATAGCGGGATTTCTTTTAAGCTTCCGGGTTAGAGTTCCGCCCTTGAAAGTGGCAGCTCTGGCCTTTATCTCATTCATTCTCTGATCCTTTGATTGGGTGGAAAACATGTCAGTTCATGCTGCAAGAGCTCTGATAGGTTGGAGGATGTCCTCCGGAAGTTGTCATAATTACTGTGTAAGTCTATGGAAGGGGGTGAGAACCATGAGCCTCCTAGGATTTGAATTTAAGTCAATATACACAGAAGAGGACAGAAGCTAGCTGTCCTCCGGATACACCATGGTGCTACCGTACTGAGTGCAGTTGAGGCTACTGTAGACCTTCATTGCAAAGCAGTGTATTTTCATCAATTATTTGATGTGAATATATTTCGTATAGTTTAACCTAAAAAAGAAAACTTAAAAAATGTTTTAACATTTTCATTTTTATGAAATTCACTGAGTAGCATGGTCCTCCTCGGAGGCGGAGCCTCCACTGACACACACACACACACACACACACACACACACACACACACACACACACACACACACACACACACACACACACACACACACACACACACACACACACACACACACACACTCTCTATACATCATCCTTTCTCATCCATTGTTTACAGTATGTATCAGGAAAATGATTCCAAGCACTTCATTAGAAAACCAGTTCCACCCAGCGCTCAATTGTTTGGCCTCAGTTCTAAACTCTTAACAACAGAACAATAGAACAAATGGACTGTGCCCCCAAGACCAACAAAAGATTTTAGAGATGGGCAATTCTAATAGCAATATTCTGGCAAGCATTGCTTTTGGAACAATGGGGGAGTTTAGTCAGGCACCATATCGTTTAGAGAGGGAGGCATCTTTTAGAGGACAGCTACTAACTTTGCAATAGGGCTTTCTTTTAATGGGAAATCCTTTTCGCACCACAGGTGTTAGGTTTAGCCAGAAAAGTGTGTTTAAAACCATTGGGGATTTCCGTGTCAATGGACCATTGTTTGTAACATTCTTCTCATATAGAGCAAGCCACCACAGCCTTGTTTTGTATGAGCCTACACATAACATGCTATGCCTACTAATCAACTTGAGTTCCTTAGATTTAATTTCCTCCAATCCCCCGGAATGTTATTGTGCATACTTGGCTGTTGGTTGGCTGATAGCATCTGTTGGCTCAGACCCAACCAGCACACTCTGCTACTTGTGCCAGGCTAGCTGTGCCTCCCCCCAGCCCCCCAGCACCAGCCTTCCAACCTCCCAGCTTCTCAGTCCTCCAGCCCTCCAACTTCCAGTCCCTCAGTCCCCAGCTCCCCAACCCTGATTCAATTACTTTTAAGTTACATATCTCTTTCACTGTGCTTATGTTTACGTATTCCAAGAGCACTATTTAGACAGTGAAATATTAAACAAGGATGTTTAAATTTCATCGGCACGAAAGAGAGTCTATTAAGAGAGATGGGTAACTCTAATTATGGTATTCAGGCCGCTGACTCCAGGAACTTAACGGTCCACTGCCATTAGGACAGCTGTAATTGAACTTCATTAGAGTGGGGTTGCCCCCCCCCCCCCTCTTCCTCACACGCCCAACAGCCAGGATGGGGAGAAGAAAAAGGATGGGGGGGAAGGGAGGAGGTAAAGATGGCACCATTCCACACGTACAATGCCCCTCTCGTTTTTTTGTTCTCTCCCCCTTTCTCTCTCAAAACCTGCCTTTCCTCTCTGCCTTTCCTCTCCATGTCTCTGAGCTATCCTTTGCATGCAATGGCTTGGTAGACTGAAGTGAGAAGCATGGCTTGGTAACCTCTTGATAGTGCACAGAGCGAGGAAGGCAGCGACCAAGACAGGGCGCAACAATAAATCCACAATAAGCAACCACTGAAGGGATTGTCATTATCTTAGGCTAAAGAAATGTGACACTGATGATGCTCATAACTACGTTTCTGTGGCTCCAGTCCACATGACACATCTATTTGTGTTGGAACACAAGCTTCAGAATTTGTCCGAACACACAAACGCACACACACACAAACACGCACACAAACGCACACAAACACGCACACAAATGCACACGCACATGCACACACACACACACACACACACACACACACACACACACACACACACACACACACACACACACACACACACACACACACACACAGCCTTAGTTACCAAAGTCTTTCAAATGTCATCACCTCACCACTCAAATAATGAGTAATGCTCTGTTGAGTGACCCTCGAATTCTAGGAATAGAGAGCAGTTCAAAAGAGATCACGTTTTACACTTCATCCACGAGCCTTATCGCTGTAGGAATGTCAGTGTTAATGTGGTGGAGAAACTGCGACAGTCTGACAGCAAGAGAAAATAATGGAATACAGTCAGCCCTACATTTGACTTCTTCCTATAAACCAAATGTCAGTGCTGTCCATAGGTCTAATCTAAAACTGAGAAAATATCAACTTCGGGGCCGTGTGCTGTTAAAGTCGAGGAACAAAACAAACAAGATATTTTGAGGCCAAATGTCTCTACCTTAAGGAGATAAACTAGTGATATACTGTATTCAGTATCCAATGTGTACAGTAACGTGACAGAAACCTTGATAAAGGATACACATTACAAACATTAGTATTACAACTCTAACCATATTCTGTAGACATCCAAACTCAATCATTTGACAAACTGAACAGACACATTGTGCGTAATCTGAAACTGTAGTTACGTATCGGTTCTGATTGTTACAAAGGCATCTGATGATGGCCTCAACACCACTATCAAAATGTTATCGAGGACACTGATGTTGTAAGGAAGGAGGCCTTTGACTCCAAGCAAAACGAGACTACTGTATAGATTTGTCCCAAATGACTTCCCGTTTCCTACATAGTGCATTACTTTGTCCAGAGCCATATGGGTCAAACGTAGTACGCTATATAGGGTGCAATTTGGGACATACCCCATGACTAATATGTTGTTGTGCTTTTTTTCCCCATGATGCCACTGAGAATATCCCCATAACCGTGGTGGGGGAGAGGTGGGAGGGGGCAAGGGGAGCTCTGCTTTGCCAAAGGAAATAATTAGCTCAGGAAAAACAGGCCTGTACGATATTATCTTTGAGGGGATTTTTATTTATTTCACATTCTTGATAGGTCTTGAGAAGACTTTGGCCAATAGCGGGAGGGGCTTTGCCATTTGTTTCTCTCATCATCTATTTGAAAGAAGACAGATTGTGAGGGCTTGTCCAATTTAGCAGGTTGTGTCCACCAATAGACGACCTCTGTAAGCATAGTTTTACCCTTCCCCCTTGGCTATATATATAGTGTTCAATGTTGGTCCAATTTTCAACCTGCTGTAGGCCTATCAGACGCAATAACAATGATTCTTACGTACATTTTTTTTGTACGGCCACATTTTTTGTATGGTTACACTTAAGAGGATATCTGTCCGTTTGTACAGAGAAGGATGCTTCTTAGCACTTCTAAGCACTTTTGCAATCAACTCCTTTCTCCGTTGCACTGATCCGTTCACTCCGATTCATAATGGGCCACTATTGCCAGAAACCATCAGAGTGAAAAGAGAATGTTGAATCAGAGTGGGTCCCACCATGTCCTCCTGTGCTTTTCTCAGCCACATCTCTATAGGACATCCAAAGTCAGTATTCTGGACCAAGCATCGTATAACTCACCTTGAACACAACCTAAGGCAGACTTAAAGGGATCCTTCATCCAAATGACGAAATGACACATTGGTTTCTGCGTCTGGGGTTGAACTATACTTGTAATGCTCTCTTGAAAACGCATACCCTATAAAGGCTTACAGAAGGTGTAAGTAAATACAGGATATTAGTGAGAAACGCATGGCAGGAGGCTCAATCAAGGTAGTCGTCTTGGCTTCTTTCTCATGTCATTCTCGTTGGCACAAAACGTTTTAAAAAAGTGTTGATAGGGGATAGAATGCGGTTGGACCATCAGATAATTGGCATATACATTACTCTTACTGAGTTTCCACGTGGGTGAGGATGTTGGAAATGTAACTAAAGCCTGTTGGATGCTAACTTTTAACTTTTAACTAGGACAGAGAAAGGTATACCTGCATTTTTTTGTGACTTAACATAGGTACAGCAAATCCGCTTTGACTTTGAAAAAGCTTTTGATAAAGTACGACTGAAGTTTAAATATACACTACCGTTCAAAAGTTTGGAGTCATTTTGACATTTCCTTGTTTTTGAAAGAAAAGCAAATGTTTTGTCCATTAAAATAATATAAAATTGACATTGTTAATGTTCTACATGACTATTGTAGCTGGAAATGTAAGATTTTTTATGGAATACCTACATAGGTGTACAAAGGCCCATTATCAGCAACCATCACTCCTGTGTTCCAATGGCACGTTGTGTTAGCTAATCCAAGTTTATCATTTAAAAATGCTAATTGATCATTAGAAAACCCTTTTACAATTAGGTTAGCACAGCTGAAAACTGTTGTCCTGATTAAAGAAGCAATAAAACTGGCCTTCTTTAGACTATTGGAGTATCTGGAGCATCAGCATTTGTGGGTTTGATTACAGGCTCAAAATGACCAGAAATAAATAACTTTCTTCTGAAACTCATCAGTCTATTATTTTTCTGAGAAATGAAGGCTTTTCCATGAGAGAAATTTCCAAGAAACTGAAAATCTCGTACAACACTGTGTACTACTCCCTTCCCAGAACAGCGCAAACTGGCTCTAACCAGAATAGAAAGAGGAAAGGGAGGCCCCGGTGCACAACTGAGCAAGAAGACAAGTACATTAGAGTGTCTAGTTTGAGAAACAGATGCCTCACAAGTCCTCAACTGGCAGCTTCATTAAATAGTACCTGCAAAACACCAGTCACAACGTCAACAGTGAAGAGGCGACTTCGGGATGCTGGCCTTCTAGGCAGAGTTGCAAAGAAAAAGCCATATCTCAGACTGGCCAATAAAAAGAAAACGTTAAGATGGGCAAAAGAACACAGATACTGGACAGAGGAAGATTGGAAAAAAGTGTTATGGATGTTATGTTCGGATCACACAGAAGAACATTCGTGAGACGCAGAAAAAATTAAGATGCTGAAGGAGTTTCTTGACAACATCTTTCAAGCATGGTGGAGGCAATGTGAAGTTCTGGGGGTGCTTTGGTGGTGGTAGAGTGGGAGATTTGTACAGGGTAAAGGGGATCTTGAAGAAGGAAGGCTATCACTCCATTTTGCAACGCCATGCCATACCCTGTGTACGGTGCTTAATTGGAGCCAATTTCCTCCTACAACAGGACAATGACCCAAAGCACAGCTCCAAACTATGCAATACCTATTTAGGGAAGATGCAGTCAGCTGGTATTCTGTCTATAATGGAGTGGCCAGCACAGTCACCGGATCTCAACCCTATTGAGCTGTTGTGGGAGCAGCTTGACCTTGTGGTATGTAGAAGTGCCCATCAAGCCAATCCAAATTGTGGGAGGTGCTTCAGGAAGCATGGGGTGAAATCACTTCAGAATCCCTCAACAAATTGACAAATAGAATGCCAAATGTCTGCAAGGCTGCAATTGCTGCAAATGGAGGATTCTTTCTTTTTTTATGGCCATCGAAATGTTAGCTATTAAAATCAGATCCAACAATAATATCAAGGGATTTAGAAATACAGGGCTTAAAAACAAAGGTATCATTGTATGCTGATGATTCATGTATTATTTTAAATACAAAATGTGGATTCCTCCACAGCCTCATAGAGGATCTAGTTAATTGTTCTATTTTCTCTGGATTACCAAATTATGAGAAGTGTACTATATTATGTATTGGATCACTAAAAAATACAACTTTTACATTGCCATGTAGTTTACCAATAAAATGGTCTGATGGTGATGTGGATATACCCGGTATACATATCCAGAAATAAATAAATAATCTCACTCCAATACATTTTAATAGAAAGTTAGAAAAAATAAATAAGATACCATAAACTATCATGGCTACCATGGCTACCATGGCTACCATGGCTATCATGGCTACCATGGCTACCATGGAAAGGTAAATACCTTTATATGTGTGTAAAAATCACCCTGATTAACTTTTTAGTCATATCCCAGTTTACCTATTTGCTAAAGGTCTTGCCTAAAACTAGCAAACCGTTTTTAAAAATTATATGAGAAAAAAATATTCAATTTTATTTGCAATGGCAAGCCAGACAAAATTAAACGGGCCTATTTATATAATGAATATGAATTCGGAGGGCAGAAATGATAAAATATTACAGAATTAGACCTCTCACTAAAGGCTTCAGTCATACAAAAGTTATACTTAAAACCCAAACTGGTTCTCTCGCAAATTAGTAAGAATGTCTCACCCTATGTTCAAGAAAGGCCCTTTTACATTCCGTTATTTGAAAAGGAATTAATCTCCCAAATATTGCTATTTTAAAAACAAGACAGAAAGTTGGTTGCAATTTCAATTTAATCCACCAGAAAAGACAGAACAAATACTACAACAAATATTGTGGTTAAAATCAAATATACTAATTGATAAAAAATGGAATAAAAAAAGGTATAATCTTCATAAATTCTATCAGAAATAGGACTGGTGGGGTTTTGTCCGGACGACTGTGTGATCATGCTCTTCGTAGCCGATGTGAGTAAGACCTTTGACCTCTACAGGATCGGTCCCCCCGCGGGACGGTAGGCTAATGTGATTAGCATGAGGTTGTAGATAACAAGAACATTTCCCAGGACATAGACCTATCTGATATGGGCAGAAAGCTTAAATTCTTGTTAATCTAACTGCACTGTCCAATTTACAGTAGCTATTACAGTGATAGAAGACCATGCTATTGTTTGAGGAGAGTGCACAGTTATGAACTTCAAAAAATGTATTAAACAGGTCAACATTCACAAGGCCGCAGGGCCAGACGCATTAACAGGACGTGTATTCCGAGCATGCGCTGACCAACGGTCAAGTGTCTTCACTGACATTTTCAACCTCTCCCTGTCTGAGTCTATAATACCTACGTGTTTCAAGCAGACCACCACAGTCCCTGTGCCAAAGAACACTAAGGTAACCTAGCTAAATGACTACCGACCCGTAGCACTCACATCTGTAGCCATGAAGTGTTTTGAAAGACTGGTCATGGCCCACATCAACACCATTATCCCAGTAACCCTAGACCCACTCCAATTTGCATACCGCCCCAACAGATCCACAGATGAATCAATCTATTGCACTCCACACTGCCCTTTTCCACCTGGACAAAAGGAACACCTATGTGAGAATTCTCTGCATTGACTACAGCTCAGCGTTCAACACCATAGCTAAGGACCCTGGGACTAAACATCTCCCCCTGGCACATGGTGTATGAACTGATATGCAAAACGACGCCGGATTCAACAATTTAAACTCAATTTAAATTGTTGTACAAAATTCTTGCAACCAATAGAATGTTATTTATATGGGGATACAACCTTTCCAGCTCTACAGATCATTTGTTTTAGTACTGTCCATACGTAGCTTGTTTTTGGTCACAGGTCCAGGAATGGCTGAAGAATTGCAACATTTACCTGGAGCTAACCCTGCAGATAGCACTACTGGGCTTTCTGAAAAGTCATAGTCAATCGATCAATAATATAGGAATAATTTTAACAAAATAAAATATTTTCAATTTACATTCTCTAGAGAAATGAGGATAGAAAGGTTCAGGACGTTTGCGAAACATCACAGCACAGTTGAAAAATATATGTCAAATAGAAATCCAATATGGATGGTGTTAAGAGATAGATGGTAGGGGTTGAATGGAGCTGAAGGTTGGAACAACTAATAACAACAAGGTAACTAATATAAAACATACTGTGCTCGTAAAACGTATATAGGTGAAGAACTTTTTTGAAAGAGCACAGTTTGAAAGATATGGCAAACAGAAATCAAACTGGATGGACATCAGAAATAGAATGGGAGAGGTTGAGGGTAGAGGAAGGAAAACAAACAAAGTAGAACTATTGTAAAATGGACTTTATCCATAAAATGTATATAGTATGTATAAGCTGGAAATGCATGTCTAAGCATTGTTGTTCACTGGGGTTGGAGGGTAATAAAGGAAATATATATATTTTTAAGATATGTACATATATGTATGTACTGTATATGTATTTATATGTATGAATGTATGTGTAAATGTATTTATTTATATATGTATGTATGTATGTATGTATGTATGTATGTATGTATGTGTATATGTATGTGTATATGTATGTGTATGTGTATTTATGTATATTTGCAAAAAAATATATTGGGGATTGGAAGTGATGCAGACAATTACATTGATGGAAGCTACAATCTATCTGCAATATTAAAGCTGATCAACCCCTAAAAAACAACAATCTTGTATTGAAAGTATCTAAGTATCATATGGCTCAGCCAGACCTGTAGGTGACTCACCCCTAGTGAGTGGTGCCTGTCAAAGCTTGCACAACACTCACACAACACTGCACAGTCCTTTGTAGCCCTCTCCACTCAAGGTTTCAATTACAAAGCATGGATTCATAGAACAATGACCTTTACTTTGAGTGTCGTCTTCAATGAAGTAATCCTCTCCCCCAACACTACACCACAGTTGATTGACAGGCAGCTCATTTGCATATTAGAAATGGCTGACATGCAGAGTAGTATCCGGTAACACTTATCTTAAAGCCTGCTGTTATAATGCTTTATAACTTTTTATACGCATGTACTGTATGAGCCATTATAAGTCTTACAATGCATTATAACTGTATCATAACACATTATATCTGCTGGCTCTAAGTGTTACAGAGATTCTCCTGGAAGTAGGAATATTACCACTAAGACGTCATCAGCTCCTCATAACCTGCATTTTTCAAAGCATTCAACTTGTCGCTTTAATTGATGTATACAGTGCCTTCAGAAAGTATTCACACCCTTGACTTTTTCTGCATTTTACTGTGTTACTGCCTGAATTTAAAATGGATTCAACTGCGGTTACTTTTGTCACTGGCCGACACATTTTACCCCATAATGTCCAGGTGGAATTATATTTTTAGAAATGTCTTGAGTCAGTAAGTATACAACCTCTTTGCTGTGGCAAGCTTAAATAAATTCAGTTGTAAACATTTGCTTAACAAGTTAGATAAATTGCATGGACTCACTCTGTGTGCAATAACAGTGTTGAACATGATTTTTTGAATGACTACCTCATCTCTGTACCCCGACACATACAATTATCTGTAAGGTCCATCAGTTGAGCAGTGAATTTCATATACAGATTCAACCACAAAGACCAGGGAGGTTATCCAATGCCTAGCAAAGGAAGGTGCCTATTCGTAGATGGGTAAAAAAAACTAAAAAAGCAGACTTTGAATACATCCCTTTGAGCATAGTGAAGTTATTAAATACACTTTGGATGGTGTATCAATACACCCAGTCACTACAAAGATACAGGGATTCTTCCTAACTCTGTTGGAGGAAGGAAAACCGCTCAGGGATTACAAAATGATTTTAAAACAGTTACAGTTTAATGGCTGTGATAAGAGAAAACGGAGGATAGATCAACAACATTGTAGTTACTCCACTACACTAACTGACAGATTGAAAAGAAGGAAGCCTGTACAGAATAAAAGTATTTCAAAACATGCATCCTGTTTGCAATAAGGCAATAAAGTACATTCAAATTCACCTTTCAGCAGGACAATAACCTAAAACACGATGCCAAATATACACTGGAGTTGCTTCCCAAGACGACTTTGAATGTTCCTGAGTGGCCTAGTTACAGTTTTGACTTAGATGGGCTTGAAAATCTATGTCAAAGCTTGAAAATGGCTGTCTAGCAATGATCAACAACCAACTTGACAGAGCTTGAAAAATCTTTGAAATAATTGACAAATGACGGAGTCATTTATGATTCACCAAACTATATTTTGAAAGAGGAAGCAACTTACTTTAAGCATATGTTTTTATTTAAGTTCCTCCATCTCCACTAACTGAAGTTAATTGAAAGGATTTTTTTATTTTTATGAATAGTGAAAAATTAACAGCTATACAGAAAGACTCACTGATGCCTAATTACAGAGGAGGAACTTCTAGATGAAATTAAAGCCTCCAAGTCCAGGGAAACTCCAGGGCTGGATGGCACACTGTACCAGTTGAGGTAAAATACCAGTCAAAAGTTTGGACATACCTAGAAACCAGATTTTCTACAATCCAGGTGTGCAAAGCTCTGCCAAAGCGGATTCTAATATGTATTGACTCAGGGGTGTGAATACTTATGCAAATGAGATATTTCTGTATTTCATTTTCAATAAATGCGCTTTCACTTTGTCATTATGCAGTATTGTGTGTAGATGGGCAAAAAAATTATAATATTTAATACATTTTGAATTCAGATTGAAAGACAAAATGTGCAATAAGTCAAGGAGTATGACTACTTTCTGAAGGCACTGTAGGGCTGGGACTCTGTGAACTCTTTTAAACGGTTTGAACTTTTCAAAACCGTATCCTCACAAAAGACTAAAACAAAACATCTTATCGACAGAGAAGCTCCACATAAAAGAGACTCCACCATCTCCTAAAAGCAGCTAAAGTACTATAAAGTAGTTAATCATCTCCCGCTGCTGATGTGGTCATGGCAACAGCGGCGATGTGTCAAGGCAACAAGCCAATTCAACCCAGGCACTTCCTAAGCAGCATATGACTTGTGACTACAATCGGAAGTCATCGCTCACAGTTGTCATTTTGCCAATTAGAATCAATACACAACGACTTTTTCCATGATGCGTTGTGTCTGATAGTTCATTTTAATGCTGTGTTGTTGTGTTGAACTAGTTAGCAGTGAAACCCTTTGGGAAGAACAGGACCAAAAGGACATAAAGCTCTCCTTCTGGCAGATGTAAATTGGCGTGACTCATTCTTGAAACACGATTGCTAGCTCCACACCAGATGAAAGCCAATCTCAAACTGGGCAGTTGAGGGCAGACTAGGGGAAGGAGGGTGTAGCGTTGTTTAGATGATACGTACCCCCTGCGGCAAAGTTAATAGTGTGTGCATGCGAATGTGAATAATGCATCTGTGTGTACTGTATACACAACAGACCTGGGCCTGAAATCTTTTCAAATACGTTGAACGTTCTCTTTGAATCTGCCTGGAGTGCCAGATGGGCACACTTTAGGGACTTTTTCATTGGTTCCATTGCACCGGGCAAGCTCAATAACAGCAAGTAATAGATTTGAAAGATTTGAAATAGTCTTCGAACTATTGTATGTTTCCCCAAAACGGCAGAAAAGAGGATGTACTGTATACAACACACTGATAATTGTGTCTTTGTTTCATCATCAGCCTTCTACATAAAGTACACAACACTAACAAGGAGGAAAAACCCAGCACGCCTCAAACAATGAACCACCAGTTACTTTCACTCTGTCTACATCACCCACCTAATGATACCGTGGCTTCCTGTGGGGCCCCTTGTAGGGCCATCTCTAACAACAGTACAGTAGTAGCCTAATGGGCCTCATACACCCAACAACAGTACAGTAGTCTATAATGGTGTCATCAGTCAGATCCTACACAGGGGGTCACAGGGGGTCTTCTGGTTCTTTAAAGGAATATTTATGTTCAGTAATGCCCCAAACATCCTGCTTGGTGGTGGTGGATTCCTCAGAGGAACACTAGCACAGCAATTACCCATTACACACAAGCACATGCAAACACACCAATTACCCATTACACACAAGCACATGCAAACACACCAATTACCCATTGCACACACACACACACACACACACACACACACACACACACACACACACACACACACACACACACACACACACACCCATCTTGTCCAAAGGAGGCCTGATTACCCACAAATTACCGCCATGCTGGCCAAGAGACGGTGCCTGTTGTGACCCTATGTCAGGTTGTTAAAGCTACTCCAGTGGAAGACGATGGGTGATAATAACCTCTCCTCTCCTCCCTCACTGCGCTACCTCCCTTCCTCTCCACTTGCAAGTATCCCTCTCTTTCGTTATTTATAGCTTTGCTACTGATATTGTGCCTGTGAAGCCGGAGCAACTCACGTGTCTGAGGGTGTGTGTGTGTTTTCTTCATGAGGATAGTAAAACAAGTAACATTTGGACAACATTTCACCTGTCCCCACAAGTAAAAAGGCTATTTTAGGCTTAGGGGTTAGATTTAGGACAGCGGAGTCAATCACCACCTTCCGGAGACACCTGAAACCCCACCTCTTTCAGGAATACCTAGGATAGGATAAAGTAATCCTTCTCACCCCCCTTAAAATATTTAGATGCACTATTGTAAAGTGGCTGTTCCACTGGATGTCTTAAGGTGAATGCACCAATTTGTAAGTCGCTCTGGATAAGAGCGTCTGCTAAATGACTTAAATGTAATGTAAATGTAATGTAAATTTAGGGTTATATTTAGGGTTAGGGTCAGGGGTAAAAGTAAGGCGGTATGGTCCGGTACAGCGTCCCAGCAAAATAAATAGTGTGGGTATGCCGTACCGGTAAAACACAATTTAACAACGGCGCCGGAGAGGAAGGCTGACGTCTTACGTATCCCCAACCGATTGTGTTCATTTGTTTGTTTATTTGCGTTGTTTGTAACTTATTTTGTAACTTATTTTGTACATAATGTTGCTGCTACTTATAACCGAAAAGAACTTCTGGACATCAGGACTGCGATAACTCAACATGGATTTGCAGAATCTTTTTTTGCCCTTTAACGAGTCTGACGAGTAGGAAGCAAATTATATACTGCTTTCTGGGGAACAGGCCCAGATCCCCGTGATTTGCGTGAAGAGGAGGTGGAGAAAAAGGGGCCAGAGAGCGGGCAGCCTTCTGAGAATTCATAGGCGATCGAATAAACCCCCACTTCCGTCCATTCTGCTAGCAAACGCACAATCTTTGGAGAATAAAACCGATGACCTACACGGAATATTAAACTACCAACGGGACATTCAGAACTGTAATATGTTATGCTTCAGGGAGTCGTGGCTGAACGACGACAATATCAACATACAGTGGGCTGATTATATGCGGACCGGCAAGATAGAACAGTGGCTTCTGATAAGACAAGGTGTGGCGGATGATGTATTTTTGTAAATAACAGCTGGTGCACGATATCTAAGGAAGTCTCGAGCTATTGCTTGCCTGAGGTAGAGTATCTCATGATAAGCTGTAGATCACACTATCTACCTAGAGATTTTTCATCTGTATTTTTCGTAGCTGTTTTTACATACCACCACAGACTGAGGCTGGCATTTAAGACAGCATTGAATGAGCTGTATTCTGCCATAAGCAAATAAGAAAACGCCCACCCAGAGGCGGCACTCCTAGTAGCCAGGGACTTTAATGCAGGGAAATTGAAATCCGTTTTACCAAATTTCTATCAACATGTTAAATGTGCAACCAGAGGGAAAAAACACTCTGGACCACCTTTACTCCACACACAGAGATGCATACAAAGCTTTTCCTCACCCTCCATTTGGCAAATCTGAATATAATTCTATCCTCCTGATTCCTGCTGTCGTGTCTTTGGCTATGCCAGATTAAGTGATATGACACTGCTTTCATGACACTGCTTTCAAGCAAAAATTTAAGCAGGAAGCACCAGTGACAAGATCAATAAAAAAATTGTCAGATGAAGCAGATGCTAAGCTACAGACTGTTTTGCTAGCACAGACTGGAATGTGTTCCGGGATTCTTCCGATTGCATTGTGGAGTACACCACATCAGTCATTGGCTTCATCAATAAGTGCATTGATGACGTCGTCCCCACAGTGACCACACATACTGTACATATCCCAACCAGAAGCCATGGATTACAGGCAACATGTGCACTGAGCTAAAGGCTAGAGCTGTCACTTTAAAGGAGCGGGACTCTATCCCGGAAGCGTATAAGAAATCCCGCTATGCCCTCGGACAAAACATCAAACAGGCAAAGCTTCCATACAGGACTAAGATCGAAATGTACTACACCGGCTCTGACGCTCGTTGAATGTGGCAGGGCTTGCAAACCATTGCAAACTAGACTACAAAGGAATCACATCTGAGAGCTGCACAGTGACACAAGCCTACCAGACGAGCTAAACTACTTATATGCTCGCTTCGAGGCAAATAACACTGAAACATGCATGAAAGCACCAGCTGTTGCGGAAGACTGTGTGATCACGCTCTTCGCAGCCAATATGAATAAGACCTTTAAACAGGTCAAAATTCACAAGGCCGCAGGACCAGATGGATTACCAGGATGTGTACTGCGAGCATGTGCTGACCAACTGTCAAGTGTCTCCACAGACATGTTCAGCCCCCCCACTGTTTATGAGGCTGGTAATATGTTGCGAGTGGATGAACGTGCGCGCGCGGGTAGCCTAGAAAAGGAGCCATTTGAAGCGATTATTTGACAATCATATGAAACCATGACTGGTTGTGTTTATGCCACAATAAAAGGCAATACATGTTGACTAGGCCCACAGAGATCCTTTTGAATTAATAGGGATTCTATATGAAATTAGATGATTTGGTGTATAAAAAAACATGCAAGAGTGTGCACATATAGACGGTCAACTTTCACCCCTGGTTAGGGTTAGAACTAGAATTTGGATTTAAGGTTAGGGGTTTGGTGTTAAGGTTTAAAGGACATTTTAACCCCCGCAACATCAACATATGTTAAAATGGGGCGTTTCTATGTTTTGTAGTAAAATAAGATCGAGGCAAGTATTTCCAATGACATCGGTTTGTCTTATGTAATTTTAACCAATTATGAGTAGGCATTGCCTACTAATTAATTGCCTACTAATTGGTTGATGATGTCATTGTAAACACTTATCTTCCTCTATATGTTTTAGTACAAAACATAGAAAAGAGCCATTTTCACATATGTTGATGTTGGGGTGGTGCTGGAGATGACGAATATGAAATAAAATATTGTGAAATTTCCCGTTAAGGTTAAGCGTTAGAGTTTGGTTCAGGGTTAGGGGTTAGGGAAAATTGGACTTTGAATGGGATTCAATTGTTTGTTCCCCACAAGGATAGTAAAAACAAACGTGTGTGTGTCCATGTGTGCCACGTCAGCTCCAATCTAAACTAAACTGCCCACAGGTCCCTAGGGAGAGGGCTCAAGCCAGGGCAAGGAGAGATGAGGGAAAGGAGGGCCGGTCAACACCGTGGCGGGGATGAGATGAGATTAGGGATGTGGGGGCTGTACAAAGCATTCCTCTCCACTGAAACATCACTACCAAGAGAGTTTTCATTTATATTCTTCGTAGCTGTCTATTTACCCCCACAAACCGATGCTGGCACCAAGACCGCAGTCAACAAGCTGTATAAGGCCAAAAGTAAACAAGAAAATGCAGTTCCAGAAGCGGCGTTCCTAGTAGCCGGGGACTTAAATCTGTTTTACCTCATTTCTACCAGCATGTTACATGTGCAACCAGAGGGAAAAAATCTAGACCACCTTGACTCCACACACAGAGATGAGTACAAAGCTCCCCCACCATTTGGCAAATCTGACCATAATTCTATCCTCCTGATTCATGCTTAGAAGGAAAAACTAAAGCAGGAAGTACCAGTGACTCGCCCAATACGGAAGTGGTCAGATGACACGGATCCTACAGAACTGTTTTGCTAGCACAGACTGGAATATGTTCCGGGATTTATCCAATGGTGGGATTTATCCGGCTTCATCAATAAGTGCATAGATAACGTCATCCCCACAGTGACAATATGCCAAGCAGAAGCCATGGATTACAGGCAACATCTGCACCGAGCTAAAGGCTAGAACTGCCACTTTCAAGGAGCAGGACACTAATCCAGACGCCTATAAGAGATTTTGCTATGCTCTCTGACAAACCATCAAACAGGCAAAGCATCAATACAGGACTAAGATTTAATCCTACTACACTGGCTCTGATGCATGTCGGATGTGGCAGTTCTTGCAAACTATTATGGATTACAAAGGGAAACCCGGAAGCTGCCCAGTGACACAGGTCGACCAGATGACCTTCTATGCTAGCTTCGAGGCAAGCAACATTGAAGCATGCATGACAGCACCAGCTGTTCCAGACAACTCTGTGATCACACTCTCTGTAGCCATTGTTAGTAAGACCTTTAAAGAGGTCATGGGGCGTGTACTCAGAGCATACCCGGACCAACTGGCAAGTGTCTTCACAGACATTTTCAACCTCTCCCTGACCTAGTCTGTAATACCTACATGTTTCAAGCAGACCACCATAGTCCCTGTGCCCATGAACACTAAGGTAATCTGCCTAAATGACTACCGACCCGTAGCACTCACGTCTGTAGTCATGAACTGCTTTGAGAGGCTGGTCATGCATCATATCAGCACCGTCATCCCAGAAACCCTAGACCCACTCCAATTTGCATAGCGCCCCAACAGATCCACAGATGATGCAATCTCTATTCAACTCCACACTGCCCTTTCCAACCTGGACAAAAGAAACACATATGTGAGAATGCTATTCATTGACTACAGCACGTACGGCCCAGTACATCACTGGGCCAAGCTTCCTGCCATCAAGGACCTCTTTACCAGGCGGTGTCAGAGGAAGGACCCTCAAGTTTGTCAAAGACTCCAGCCACCCAAGTCATAAACGTTTTTCTCTACTACTTCATGGCAAGTGGTACTAGAACGCCAAGTCTAGGTCCAAAAGTCTCCCTAACAGCTTCTACTCCCAAGCCATAAGACTGCTGAACAATTAATCAAATGGCCACCTGGACTATTTGCATTGACCCCCTTTTTTCACTCTGCTGCACTCTCGCTGTTTATTATCTATGCCTAGCCACTGTACAAATGACCTCAATTACATTGACTAACCTGTACCCCCACACATTGACTCGTTACTGGTACCCCCTGTAAACACTGTAACCTCGTTATTGTTATTTTATTGTGTTACTTTATTTTACTTTCTTAAAACTGCATTGTTGGTTAAGGGTTTGTAAGTAGGCATTTCACTGTACGGTCTAAACCTGTTGTATCCGGGCTCATGTGACAAATACGATTTTATTTGATTATTCTCGACTGTGTTGGTGTGTGTGGAAACATGATAATTCCTTAGTGAAGTGGACACCGAGGAACTTGAAGCTCGTGATCCACTCCGCTACAGCCCTGTCGATGTGAATGGGGGCGTCCTCGGCCCGCCGTTTCCCTGTGACTTTGAGGAAGGCGTTTTTGTCCTGGCACCACACTGCCAGGTCACTGACCTCCTCCATATAGACTGTCTCATCACCGCCGGCGATCATGCCAACCACCACTGTGTCGTCAGCAAACTCAATGATGGTGTTGGAGTCGTGCGCGGCCACGCATTTTGTGGGTAAATAGGGAGTAAAGGGGGACTCTGTAGGCACTCCTGAGGGGCCCCCGTTTTTAGGGTCAGCGTGGTGGATGTGTTGTTGCTCACCTTCACCACCTGGGAGCGGCCCGTCAGGAAGTCTAGGATCAAGTTGCAGAGGGAGGTGTTCATTCCCAGTTTCCTGAGCTTAGCGATGAGCTTGGAGGGCAATACGCTGAGCTATAGTCAATGAACAGCTTTCTCATGTAGGTGTTCCTCTTGTCCAGGTTGGAAAGGGCAGTGAGGAGTGCAATAAAGATGGAGTCATCTTTGGATCTGCTGGGGCTGTATGCAAATTGAAGTGGGTCCATGGTGTCTGGGATGATGGTGTTGATGTGGGTCATGGCCAGGCTTTCAAAGAATTTCATGGCTACAGATGTGAGTGCTACAGGCCTTTAGTAATTTAGACAGGTTTCCTTGGCGTTCTTGGGCACATGACTATGTTGGTCTGCTTGAAACATGTAGGCATTACAGACTGGGTCAGAGAGAGGTTGAAAATGTCAGTGAAGACACTTGCCAGCTGGTCAGCACATGCTCTGAGTATACTCCCGGTAATCTGTCTGGCCCCGCGGCCTTGTGAATGTTAACCTGTTTAAAGGTCTTACTCACATTGGCTACAGAGCGAGATAACACTGTCATCCGGAACAGCTGGTGCTCTCAAGTATGGTTCACTGTTGCTTGTCTCTATGCGAGCATAGAAGGAAGTTAGCTCGTCTGGTAGGCTTGCATCACTGAGCAGCTAGCGGCTGGGTTTCCCTTTGTAACCCATGATAGTTTGCAACCCCTGCCACATCTGACAAGAATCAGAACCGGCGAAGTAGGATTCGATCTTAGTTCTGTATTGACATTTTGTCTATTTGATGGCTTGTCAGAGGTTGTAGTGGGATTCCTTATAAGCATACGGATTAGTGTCCTGCTCCTTGAAAGTGGCAGCTCTAGCCTTTAGCTCAGTGTGGATTTTGCCTGTAAGCCATGGCTTCTGCTTGGGATATGTATGTACGTACGGTCACTATGGGGGATGACGTTGTCGATGCACGTCAGTGATTTATGTGGTAAACTGTTTAATCCCGGAACATATTCCACTCTGTGCTAGCTAAACCGTCTTCCAGCTTAGCATCCACTTCATTGTAAGCAGAAATCCTCCATTGCCAAATGGAGGACGATGGAGAGCTTTGTATGCATTTCTGTGTGTGGAATAAAGGTAATCTAGAGCATTTCCCCTCTAGTAGCACAGGTGACATGGTGAGGAAAATTAAATAAAACTGTTTTTCAGATTCCCTGCATTAAAATCACTGGCCCTATACAGCTTGTTGAGTGCAGTCCTAGTGCCAGTATCGGTTTGAGGTAGTAAATAGACAGCTACGAAAAATATAGATGAAAACTCAAATGGTAAATAGTTTGGTCTGCAGCTTATTATGAGGTATTCTAACTCAAGTGAGCAAAACCTAGAGACTTTCTTAACATTAGAGATTGCGCACCAGCTGTTGTTAACAGAGAAACACACACCTCCCACTTAACCTTACCCGAAGAAGCTGTCGTTTGGTCTTGGCGATGCATAGAAAAACCAGCTAGATGTCTCATGTCAGGCCAATTCTTGTCTTACACACAAAAAGTCCAAGTTTATAAATGAAGAGAGATCAAAATGCCTAAGTTATCTTAAACATTATCACAGATCTTAACGCCTTTCTCCCCTGTCCCCTCCCAGGCTCCTTCTTCCCGGCACTGAAGCCATCTGACATGGTCTTTAAGGTCATCTTCTGGCTGGGCTACTTCAACAGCTGCATTAACCCTGTCATCTACCCGTGCTCCAGCAAAGAGTTCCAGCGCGCCTTCACCCGCCTCCTCCGCTGCCAGTGCCACCGCCGCCGCCGGGTCCTGCGGCGCTTCTACAACCAGCGCTGGCGCACGGCCGTCAAGGGACCCCACCACCAGGGCATAGGTGGCAGGGAAATGGATATTATGGGTATCAGCAATGCCAGGGTGACAGACTGCCAACCGGAGTACACCCTCAACCACGAGTCGTGCGGGAGCTCTCACTACTACAAGGGATCTAAAGGACCTTCACTGAGTTTTAGAGGGTGGAGCCTGTTCCCGCCGCTACAAAAGTCATCGTTCCAGCTCAAAGAGAAGATGAACAATCTGTCAAATAAGATTAAGGGAGGTCCGGGCGGGAAGGGAGGCGTCGCGGCCCCCGCCCTGGCGAGGACTGAGATAGACACGGTTTCCATGGGGATTTACAACGATGTCGCCGAGCAGAGCTGCTATCAGATCTATGACCTCACAGAGTGCTACGGCCTGAAGGAGACAGACATCTAGATTCTTGAGGGACAGACAAAGGGAGTGGCTAATGTGGGTGGCTACTGTCATTAAATTGCTTAACCTTCTTCAATGACATTTGCAGTGTCGCTGCAAGTGAAAGCGGTTGATGGTTGCAATTGGGGTATCAACATGGGGAATAACCAATATAATTCCGCCTTAAAACACCTAGCTGGGGTTTGCCGTAGCAAGCCAGAAAGAGGTCAAAGGAAAAGGAACGTGCTCTTTTCCACTTGCACCATGGAATGGAATGCGGAAATTCCACAAAACGTAAGATCGGAACATGGGGTTATCATGGGAACATTTGACCAGCAAACAAACAGGCCTGAAAAGAACATTTGTCTGCAGAGAGTTGTTTGGACATCGATCAAAGGGCCGAGTTCATTTGGTCTGGAAATGGCCCACTTTGATCCAAGCACAAATTGCTCCAAAATATGATATCAAACCTTTAATGATTGTGTCGTGTTTGTTTCGTTTTATTGGATGGAAATTGAAGTGAAGTGGAATGGAACGTTATTTCTTGGAGCTGCGTTAAAAAAGACAAAATGCAGAACAATGAGTGGATATGGAAAAGTCACTTTCTGGACAGGTGGCAAGATGTCAAACTGACTGCTCAATGATAGGCTGGGCTCTTCAGCAGCCGGTCACTGTGCCCTTTGAGCATTCTCACTCTCAACTCCAAGCAGCTCAACCCCTACAACCAGCAGCAACATGGAGACACTATGAACCTCCGTTTGACCATAACCTACAGACAAACACCCCTTTTCTAGGGTATCAGACCATCCAGCTCAACACAATGCAGCTGGGCAGAGGTGTGTGTTGTCTTAACAGAGCAAACGCATATAACAAAGTGAAAGACACTGACTTGAATTGACGAAACCATTGCACAGGACAATTTCGGGATGATATGGGTAAACATAGGGTAACGTATGGGTAATTATAATTGCATCTGATGATTTTGCTAAGTGAATGAGTGAAGTGAACTGTGATGAACTGACGTTAGCAAACCTCTGTGAAATTGCATTATAAAAGTGATAGGTCACGTTCAGACTGAAAACAATGTTTGGACCAGTTGAATAAGTATCGTGGTGTATTTACCTTAACTGCATTCAGAGCCAGAGAGAAGATAGGTCATTTATCTTTTGAATGGACAAGGGTTGACAGAATCAAAGCCTTGAACCCATTGATTATCGTATTTGTCTGTTCTTTGCATTGCCAAGAAGACGCTTTCGTTTTGTTTGTATCTGCTGATGGTTCAATGACGTCTGTCAATGTCAAGCAAAATAAAATGGGAAAAAATACCACTTTAAATTTTTTTTTAATGTCATTTCTGGAGGGTGGCCATGGTCGGTGCAGGCTTTTGTTCTAGCCTAACGATTCAACTGAGGAACTAGCGAAACCTTAACTGACTGTATCAGGTACTTTGTACAGTAGCTAGGTTTGGACAAACTACACAAGACCAGTAGTGGCAAATCTTGGTGGGGCAAAAAAAACAATGTGGGATGCATGCCAGCCAAGCCACTAACAACACAACACATCACAACACTAAACAATACATGAATTGCGCTATAACAGTGACAAAGTGTGCCCACAAACTGTTATGGCCTACATAAAGATGTCCCAACAGCAGTCCCAACACCTTACCACCTCTACACCTGGCTTTCAGCGGCGCCTTGTCTGGCAGCGAAACAGTTCATTCAGCCTCATTTACTGCCTTTAAAAAAAACATAGCTGATATGGCTGACTTGCTTAAACAAATGTGGTTTCTACTGACAATTGAGATGTTCAAACTATGGCATAAGGGGACGACAAGCGGATAAGAGGCAATCTGTGATTTCCATTAAGACATTATTGAGCGAGCGACGACGGACGTAGTCAATATAACTATTTGTTCGGCACCTTTGAAATGTACAGCAACAGAATTCAGAAATATGGGCCTTTCTTACAGTGTACTCCCTGTACACCAGGTAAGAACCGTAGGATAAATCGATGGGAAATATAAACAGACAATGAAAGCTCTAACAATATTCAATGATTACATTTCTCTAAAACAGGTTATGGCTACATGTGTACCACCAAGTCAGAACAGTAGGCAAAATGAAGAGGTGAAAATAGACCAAATTATTGGGGTGAGGCACATTGAACGCCGTTTGTGTCTTTGCGTGTCACAAAAGATACATGTCATAACACTATTTGACACATTAAATAAGCTTTCATTTGACACGTCAAACAACACAATTCTATTATAGAATGTTGTATGTGCTGAATTTGCACGTGCAAGCCAAGCGCCACCACTACTACCAGTAGCACTGTCAAAGCTGTATAAAAAAAAGTTGTCAAACAAGCAAAGACCGGACCAGGAACGATGTGTTTACAATACAGCGTTGGTGAAAATAGACCAAATTATTAGGGTGAGGCACACGGGCTACGAACAGCTTACTACACATCATGCACTTAGTATTACTTTCTTAGCTACAGTATATATATATATATATATATATATATATATATATATATATCTCCGTTGCATATTACATCATTTATGCAGCAGCATACAAGACATTTTTGGACTCACCTTGTGAAGGTGGCGCCAGCGGTCCTTTGTGGGCAAATTTTGTCATCAAAGTCTGGCATTCTCTGGATTAATGGTGGGAACTCGGGAAAAAACCCACACTACTCCATTGAATAGCAGGCTAACGTTAGTGGTTGCTTTGCAATGCTTGCAGTTAGCCTCTGATTCCTTCCAAACGACCCATTGTTGATTTTGCGATTTCCAACTTGTAGGGTCATCTTTATGAACACCTTTTATCTATAATTTCTCTTCATTATTTCTCTTCATATGACAAGGATTAAAAAAGGATTTGCCAGTAGATTGTGGTCTTGATTCATGATGATGACTGCTCACTAAGACATTCAAAGTAAGATGTTGACATGATCAGTACTATCAGAGCTATTGTACATATAACGTGAGTTGACATCATTGTATCTGTGGCCAATGACCTTGAGCCTTATTGTAAGGACACTTGTAATATAACTCTATGGCCGGACCCAAAGGGCTGAAATGTCGGATGTCTACACTTACTAAGGACTTAAACTTGCCGATGACGTACTGTCCCTGTGAGTGACAGAACACTGCGACAATCACGGCGCAGAGCTCCTATTTTCTGCTGACATGCCCCACCACCACAGAAAGCACTGAGCTAGGCTGAAGCCCCTGCATTTTGGAGCTGCCTTACTCCAGAAAACAAAAAGGAGACCATGTGTGTATGCAGCTCTATTAGCTGAATGATATTGGCAAGCCCCCAATTTTTTTTTGCTAAAAATGTGGGGCTCAAAACATGTGGGGCTCTACCCCACCTGTCCTGAATGACGGGTCGCCACTGCACACCAAATATGCATTTGAACTATTATTGTACTGTACCTGTCATTCCCAGCAGGTGTCACTATTGGCAGCTGCTATTTACCATTTACTGCAATGCCCTACCAGCTGCAATCCCTCACAATCACAATTCACTTCAAATTTCCATGATCACATCAAAGATGGCTTCTCTGACACCAATAGAGTAATAGTAGCACTACCAGAGTAGTATAACTACCACAGATGAGGGCAGAAAAGATGTTCCTTGTCTCTATGTGTTATACACTAATACTATACTAAGACACTATACACTATATATTAAGAACACCTTCCTAATATAGAGTTGGTTGTCTAGGTCTTAATTGAAAGGAAAAAACTAAAACCTGCAGACACTAGGACCTCCATGGAATGAGTTTGACAGCCCTGATCTACACTGATCGAAGTAGATTTGATAAGTGACATCAATAAGGGATCATATCTTTCACCTGTATTCACCTGGTCAGTCTCTGTCATGGATAGAGCAGGTGTTCATAATGTTTTGCACCCCCCCCCCCCTCCCTCCCCCCCCATAAATATTAAGACAAAGGAAAGCACTAGACATAAATTATAGATATGTGTCCCAAACAGCACCCTATTCCTTATATAGTGCACAACTTTTGACCAGAACCCAACTGGGCTTATTGGGGGATAGGGTGCCTTAAGTACTGTATGAGTCAGCCGCTGAGTGAGGGGCCCAGCCAAAATCTCTGCCGAGCTGACAATAACAAAATGGCCATACAAGCAATTACTCCAGGCAAAGACTTCAGCTAAGAGGATGTAGAGAGGGAGAAAGAGAGACAGAGAGAGAGAGAGAGAAAGAGAGCGAGAGAGAGTTTCAAGGTTCATTGTCATGTGCACTAGAATAGTGAAATGCCTTTCTTGCTTTCCCAACAATGAAGTAATCGATATCAGTAGTACTATATAAAAAAGTAAAGCAGAACATAAAAGAAGAACATGAGAAAGTAAAGTGAGCATTATAAAGGGTCAGTTCCAGGGTCAGTGCCAGGACCATATATACAATGTGCAGGAATACTGGAGTGGTAGGGCCAGATAAGTAGTGGTAGGGCCAGATGTGACTAGTCATCAGGATATAGTATATGATAAACAGAGTAGCAGCAGCATACAGTATATGATGATTGTATGTGTGTGTATGTATGTATGTATGTATGTATGTGTGTGTGTGTGTGTGTGTGTGTGTGTGTGTGTGTGTGTGTGTGTGTGTGTGTGTGTGTGTGTGTGTGTGTGTGTGTTGAAGTGTGAGTGAGTGAGTGAGTGAGTGAGTGAGTGAGTGAGTGAGTGAGTGAGTGAGTGAGTGAGTGAGTGAGTGAGTGAGTGAGTGAGTGAGTGAGTGAGTGAGTGAGTGAGTGAGTGAGTGAGTGAGTGTGCATAGAGTCAGTGCAAAAATAAAATAGAAGGGTCAATGCAGATAGTCTGTATAGCCATTTTGTCAGCCATTTAGTAGTTTTAAAACTTAGGGATAGAAGTAGCATTTGGTGTCAGACTTGTTACTCCGGTATCGCAATTCACTTAATTTGTTTATTTTGGGGGGAGGGAACTCAGTCGAGGTCTCGGCTTACTGTTGTGAGTTAGAATAATAGAACAAGGTGCAATTTAGTGTGCAGTTGGTTGTGCAGTTTTTTTCTTGTTATGTCAGGCACCGATAGTTAGTCAATTAGCCCACGGCTATGGATGTGGGTACCCAGACCAGCAAACAACTGCAGCCCCTCATGATGAGTTCCAATTTTTTGTGGCCCCCATCCCCATCAAAGTTGCCCATCCCTGGTCTATGGCTTTGGTGGCTGGAGTCTTTAACAATTTCCCGGGTCTTCCTTTCACACCGCCTGGGATGGCAACCTGGTCTTAGATCATTTCGTATTACTCTTTTTGTAAATCCGAGACACTGGTATTTATTAATTTTCAGATGTCCATCATCCATTTCATATGATATGTCACGATTTACAATTTGTGTGATATGTTATGAATTTGCAATATGTACAATGTGTTACAAATTTGTTAAATTAATGATATGTTACAACTTGCAATTTGTTGTGGCTAATGTTAGCTAGGCTCGGGGTTAGGGGTTTAAGATTAGGAGTAAGGTTAAAGGGTTAATTAAGTAACTTTCTGTCCATATCATAATCATTTGAGTGTCCCAGATTCACGTTAACTACGTCTAGTCTAGTCTATGAGACCAGGTTGGATATTGAGGTCCTGGATTGCAGGAAATTCGGCCCCAGTGATGTACTGGGCCGCCCAAGGGTGGTGCAGTTGCCATACCAACCAGTGATGCAGCCATTCAAGATTCTCTCAATGTTGCAGAGAGAGGGGGAGGGGCAGAGAGAGAGTGTGTTTGTGCGTGTGTGCGTACAGCCTATACGCAGACTACTTGCTACGCGTGGGGAGGGGGGGGGAGTCAGTCGGTATCATAAGTATTCACCCCCCTTGGATTGTTTCACATTGCTGCATGACCAACGTTGAAACAGATGTATCGTGTTTTTCTTCATTGACACACACACAATGCTCCTTCATGTGAAAGTGAAAAGATAATTCTACGATGTTAACAAATGAATACAAATGAAATAACTAAAATAGAGTTCTTGCAGAAGTATTCTCCCCTTTTGTTTAGGCAAAAGCCTAAATTAGACCAGGAGTCAAATTTGGAGGTTGACCTGAGTTTTGCATGACTACCCCTTCCTCTGTCCCCCATACATACATCATCTGTAAGGTCCCTCAGTCCGTATTGAATTTGAAGCACAGATTCAACTACAAAAACCAGGGACCTTTTCGAAAGCCTCAATAAGGGCAGTGGGTAATGGGTAACAATAACAAATCAGACATTGAATATCTCTTAAAGAATAGTCAAGTTAATAACTATGCTGTGGATGATGCATCAAACCACCCAGACACATTAAACAGCCATCCTTCTGAACCGAGTTGCAGGACAGGAGGGAAACTGCTCAGGGATGTCACCATGAGGCCAATGGTGATGTTGAAACAGCTCCAGAGTTCAACGGCTGCGAAGGGAGAAAACTGAGGATGGATCAACAACATTGTAGTTACACCACAAGAATGATCTAAGTGACAGAGTGAAAAGAACAATAAAGAGACACGGAATATCAACATTCCAAAACATGCATCCTATATGCAACAAGGCACTAAAGTAATACGGCTACAACAACAACAACAACAACAACAACATGCATCCTATATGCAACAACAACAACAACATGCATCCTATATGCAACAACAACAACAACATGCATCCTATATGCAACAACAACAACAACATGCATCCTATATGCAACAACAACAACAACATGCATCCTATATGCAACAACAACAACAACATGCATCATATATGCAACAACAACAACAACATGCATCCTATATGCAACAAGGCACTAAAGTAATACGGCAACAACAACAACATGCATCCTATATGCAACAAGGCACTAAAGTAATACGGCAACAACAACATGCATCCTATATGCAACAACAACAACAACATGCATCCTATATGCAACAACAACAACAACATGCATCCTATATGCAACAACAACAACAACATGCATCCTATATGCAACAACAACAACAACATGCATCCTATATGCAACAAGGCACTAAAGTAATACGGCAACAACAACAACATGCATCCTATATGCAACAAGGCACTAAAGTAATACGGCAACAACAACATGCATCCTATATGCAACAACAACAACAACATGCATCCTATATGCAACAACAACAACAACATGCATCCTATATGCAACAACAACAACAACATGCATCCTATATGCAACAACAACAACATGCATCCTATATGCAACAACAACAACAACATGCATCATATATGCAACAACAACAACAACATGCATCCTATATGCAACAAGGCACTAAAGTAATACGGCAACAACAACAACATGCATCCTATATGCAACAAGGCACTAAAGTAATACGGCAACAACAACAACATGCATCCTATATGCAACAAGGCACTAAAGTAATACGGCAACAACAACAACATGCATCCTATATGCAACAAGGCACTAAAGTAATACGGCAACAACAACAACATGCATCCTATATGCAACAAGGCACTAAAGTAATACGGCAACAACAACAACATGCATCCTATATGCAACAAGGCACTAAAGTAATACGGCAACAACAACATGCATCCTATATGCAACAACAACAACAACATGCATCCTATATGCAACAACAACAACAACATGCATCCTATATGCAACAACAACAACAACATGCATCCTATATGCAACAACAACAACAACATGCATCCTATATGCAACAAGGCACTAAAGTAATACGGCAACAACAACAACATGCATCCTATATGCAACAAGGCACTAAAGTAATACGGCAACAACAACATGCATCCTATATGCAACAAGGCACTAAAGTAATACGGCAACAACAACAACATGCATCCTATATGCAACAAGGCACTAAAGTAATACGGCAACAACAACATGCATCCTATATGCAACAAGGCACTAAAGTAATACGGCAACAACAACAACAACAACATGCATCCTATATGCAACAAGGCACTAAAGTAATACGGCGACAACAACAAAAACATGGCAAAGAAATACACGTTTCAACCTAAATTTAAAGCCTTATGTTTTGGGGCAGATTCAACACAACGCATCAGTGAGTAACTGCCTCCAAGCATGGCGGTAGATGCATCACGGTACGGGTATTGTTGTGATATGGGGGGGAAGGTTAGTGTTAGGACATAGACAAACACACTTCCACACTCCATTCCCCCAGGGGGCAGCAGCAATCTTGTCTAAATGCTGAGCCTGCTTGATAAGCACATCAGGTGTTTCCAATTAAAGTGATCTGTCAGAGTGTTTTTGAGTTTTGGCATACCTTTATTTATTTTTATTTATGTTTTGTCATCCTCTGAAAAAATAATCATAAGCCTGAACTGTCAGACCAAGAGGTCAAGACGGAGCTGGCCCGAACTCTGTAAATTGCAACACAGTCCTCAAATACTGATTTCTCACAAAAATGCACACATTCATTCAGGTTAAAGGCCATGTAACTAGGCCTAGGAACCCTAGACAACGCGATAGTAAATGGGTTTCGTAACAGTTTGCTTGACATCGACAGAGTGTAGGATGAAAAGAAACGGAATGGAGCTCAGCACAGGATAAATCCTAGCGGAGAACCTGCTTCAATCTGGTTGTCCCCAGACACTGGGAGAGGAACTCACCTTTCATCAGGACAATAACCTACAACACAAGGCCAAATCTACACTGGAGTTGCATATCACAAAGACAGTGAATGTTTTTAGCGCATAAATTGAACATTATTCCCCTTTTTTTTGCATTTTTCTCTATGTGTATCCTGACCTTGAACATACTGTAAGCATGAGAATAGCATGATATTCACCTGCTATTTGTTCTGGGTGGAGATGTAAGAAATGAAGGTGTGGTGGAGGTATGTCTACAGATATTCTGACCTTGACTTAATTCCATCATAATTCCACTACCCTTACGCGAGAGGAAACCGTGAATGAGGTCGCATGAATCTACTGGTACCAAGTGGAAAAATCATCTACTTCAGTTTTTTTAATGATAGAAATAGCAGCATTCTCCATGCACTGTAATTTACAACTTGATGATAACTATTGATAAGAGCTAGGTAGATTACTTATCCATTTGGATAAGGGAATTATAAATATAAATTATACTTGTTTTAGATCTATTTGACCTAATAATCTCTGGAGACAAATGTGAAACAAGTCATATGGCAGCAAAAAGTTTCAAAGTCTATGAAATGCTGTGCCATTAGGTAGAATTTAAATTGTACAGCCTTTGCCCATTCCTGCATGTTAAGTCTCGAATGTGTTAATTATAGGCTACCCCGACATTCTCCGTTTCCTAGTTCTATCAGCTTAAATATATGCCACTATCAGTACTGACCGTCAGTAGGCCTAGTAACCACACGTATTCAACAGCCACTTTACTGTTGATTCCCTTCAGTTGGTATAGCCTAGTTGGTATCATCATTCCATTTAATTACGTCGCGGACATGTGGTTGTTGCTGAGGATCCTTAGAAACAGTTCTCAAAATAAAATAAAAAGAAATGTAGGCTAATTAAAATGTTATGGAGATGAGCACAGACTAAGCTGCAACAGTTTGAACCTGACACATGGCCCAATACTTGGCTGTGTCATCACACTGTTCCATGGTTAGTGCAGGCAATAGAGGAGAGTATAGCCTACTATTGTACACTATTCTCCATATTATAATTCTATGTACACGAATCGTCCTACATTCTCTAACCCCAAAATGTGCCTAAACCATCTACATCAGATTATTTTTTAAATCTACCTGTTGGTGTTGAAACGGAGATGAATATGCATATATTTAGATGTCTTTCTTTCAATGAGCCCTATCGTCTGAGCCCGTTGTCTTGATGTATTCTAGTCTATCAACCAAATTCAAATTAAAGGTACACTGTTTTTAAAGGGATGGCTTAAGATAAATGTACTGAAAACCCATCTGAATGAGAAAATGAGTTGGCCAGCAAATGGGAGGGTTTTCAGTGGTTGAATTATATTTATTCAGAACGAGCAAGGGAACCACACCTGCAAAGCCCGTTACGCACCTTCATAAGGTAAGTCTGAATACAAGGTTCTTCTATATGGAATTATTTTAAGGAGGTCATACCAAGGATCATTTTGCTCTTTGATTTTGAAATGGAAGACCCCTTGAAGTATAAAAAAGAAATATCAACACATTATTGGATGAAAAAGTATTTTTGTCCCTACTGCTATTAGCCCATACAAACGCATTGAATAACATATTCACTACATGGAACAACAGATGGTTCCAAAACATTATCAAAAGGAAGTGTGTTCTGAAGTGCCTCTGTTTTTACTATTTTCTACATTGTGGAATAATAGTGAAGACATCAAAACAATGAAATAACCCATACGGAATCATGTAGTAACCAAAAAAGTGTCTAACAAATCAAAATATATTTTAGATTTGAGATTCTTCAAAGCAGCCACCCTTTGCCTTGATGACAGTTTTCCACTCTCGTGGCAGTCTCTCAACCATATTCATGATGGAATGCATTTCAATTTTAATTTTTGCCTTGCTAAAAGTTCATTTCTGGAATTTCTTTCCTTCTTAATGCCTTTAAGCCAATCAGTTGTGTTGTGACAAAGTAGGGGTGGCATACAGAAGATAGCCCTATTTGGTAAAAGACCAAGTCTATATTATGGCAAGAACAGCTCAAATAAGCAAAGAGAAACGACAGTCCATCATTACTTTAAAGACATGAAGATCAGTCAATCCAGAAAAAAATTACTTTGAAAGTTTCTTCAAGTACGGTCGCAAAAACCATCAGGCGCTATGATGAAAGTGGCTCTCATGAGGACTGCTACGGGAAAGGAAGACCCAGAGTTACCTCTGCTGCAGAGGATAAGTTCATTAGAGTTAACTGCACCTCAGATTTCAGGCCATGAGTCCAAATTGGTGATTTTTGGTTCCAACCGCCGTGTCTTTGCGAGACGCAGAGGAGGTGAACGTATAATCTCTGCATGTGTGGTTCCCATCGTGAAGCATGGAGGAGGAGGTGTGATGTGTGGGGGTGTTTTTCTGGTGACAAAGTCAGTGATTTATTTAGAATTCAAGGCACACTTAACCAGCATGGCTAACACAGCAATCTGCAGCAATACACCATCCCATCTGGTTTGGGCTTAGTGGGACTATCATTTGTTTTTCAACAGGACAATGACCCAACACACCTCCAGGCTGTGTAAGGGCTATTTGACCAAGAAGGAGAGTGATGGAGTATTGCATCAGATGACCTGGCCTCCACTATCACCCAACCTCAACCCAATTGAGATGGTTTGGGATGAGTTGGACAGAAAAGTGAAGGAAAAGCAGCCAACAAGTGCTAAGCATATGTGGGAACTTCTTCAAGACAGTTGGAAAAGCATTCTAGGTGAAGCTGGTTGAGAGAATGCCAAGAGTGTGCAAAGCTGTCATCAAGGCAAAGGTGGCTACTTTGAAGACTCAAATCTAAAATGTATTTTGATTTGTTTAACGCTTTTTTGGTTACTACATGATTCCGTATGTGTTATTTCATAGTTTTGATGTATGAACAATTATTCTAACATGTAGAAAATAGTAAAAATAAAGAAAGACCCTTGAATGAGCAGGTGTGTCCAATTTTATGACTGGTACCGTACATGTTCCTGACAGTCTCACCTTTGCACAGAGGGGTCATATTAGTGTGTAGCCCAAGCGGTTTAGACACTACAAACAGAAGTTGGCGAGTCTTCTGACATTGTGGAAGTCGTAGACCAAAACCATTGTGTTTGTGAGAGTCTCATCTCTCCATAGAGGGGTCATACTAGTTTGTAAGCCAAACCGTTCGGAGACTACAGACGATTTTGTGAGAAGACCAATTTTCGGGATGTCTCATGGTCTGACAAACACAGCTTTAGCTCTGCCACCGCTTTAGCTCTGTCAGCTCTATCACCGCATCCCTTAATTGCAGTCAGAGTGCAGTATAACTGCAGTACACTGCACTGTAGTTGGAGTGCAGTATAACTGCAGTATGCTGCAATTACTGTGTCCAAAATACCACAGTCGACTGCAGTATTACTGCAGATTCAAAACTACAATATTTTTTTTGTAAGGTGCCATGACATACTTCATATGTAGGTGAATATCTCTGCAGGAATGACGACAGGATTGCCAGTGTTACTTTGTATCCAAATCAATGGCCTGTGACAGTGCAAGGGTTTTGCCACTGTCTGGTGGTCAAGCATAGGCAGGGGCTCCCAGGAAAGTAAGGGGATAAAGCCACAGGAAAAAGGAGCGCGGTGCAAACAAGAAGGCTTTTGAATAGAATTTTAACCCCCAGCTAAAACTTGGCCTTTCAAGGCAGTCTGCAGTTCTTTGGACCACTGCTTTGGAAAAAGTTGGACATCCACCTGAGTTAGCAAACACAGCTCTACAGAGTTCCACTTTTAAACATCAAAACAAAAAGCGTATTAGTAGCAAGTAACATTAACAAAGCACAACAGTTAGAATCACGGACTTCCGCTCACCATAGACTGACGTTCACTGGACTGCTGTGCCTAGCTAGTAGAGTGAGATCTGCACACCTGAAAGGTATTGACCGGCTAACAAGCTAACGGCCAGACCCTGATCCGTCTCAGATGTGGCTTGTTTGTCTAGTGGGAGGTGTGGTACTGTAGCTGAGGGTGCAGCCTTTTTTTGCACGCATATGCACACAGGCATGCACACACTAATGCACACACGCACACACACATTTTAGTTTGTCCCACACTGAATCACACACACAGCCTTGAAAGAATGACATAGTTCTGTTTTCAAACCACCATTTTTCCCTGACTGGTTATAAATGTCAGCTAGCTAGCTGAACTAGCTAACTAGATATCTTGCTAGCTGCCTGGTAACCATGGTAATAGGAGTCTTCTTCTGATTACTGATTGGCTACGTTATCACAACGGCATACTATTTTTAGTAAACAATTGCCTACACTACTAACACTAACTACAACTAACACTAATAATACATTACTACTGTAGTTACGACATTGTGCATTCGGAAAGTATTCAGACCCCTTCCCTTTTCCCACATTTTGTTACATTACAGCCTTATTCTAAAATGGATTTAAAAAAAGAATAATCGTCATCAATCTACACACAATACCCCATATTGGAAAAGCGAAAGAGAGGTGTTAGACATTTGTGCAAATGTATTACAAATAAAAACAGAAGTACTGTATTTACATAAGTATTCCATACCCTTTGCTATTGTTAGGTTCTAATGATCAGAGTAAGAACTCGACGGACACTGTGAAAGCTTAAACCAAGGTAATTCATCCCAGAGGATCGAACAGCTGTACCGACAAAGACATAGTTCCACCAGTGGTGGTATAAATACCCCACTTTGTGTGGAGTCTCCTCCTTCTCACTAAACGTTTCATCTTTTTTTGCTAGGCAGGCAACTAAGTGATACGGGCAATAAACTGTTCCTTCTCCCTTAACGTGACCTGACCTGACCTCGACCCCTTCACCACTAATCCATGGATCTCTCCCGTTATCAATGACTGCCACCTTTGATCGTTTTCCCTACACTCAGTACATTCCAAGCTTAATTGCACCCACCATATACCTTCCTCCAACAGATAACCATTCACTTCTGGTGGAGACCCAAGACTATGGCACCCCTCATGTCTCTAGCATAACCAATGATTAATAATATTCAAAGTTTAGAAATCCGAACCCATCACTATGAGACTCGAAATTGAGCTCAGGTGCATCCTGTTTACATTGATCATCCTTGAGATGTTTCTACAACTTGATTGGAGTCCACCTGTGGTAAATTCAATTGATTGGACATAATTTGGAAAGGCACACACCTGTCTATATAAGGTCACACAGTTGACATTGCATGTCAGAGCAAAAACCAAGCCATGAGGTCGAAGGAATTTTCCTCAGAGCGCAGAGACAGGATTATGTCGAGGCACGGATCTGGGGAAGGGTACCAAAACATTTCTGCAGCATTTAAGGTCCCCAAGAACACAGCGCCCTCCATCATTCTTAAATGGATGAAGTTTGGAACCATCAAGTATCTTCCTTGAGTTGGTCGCCCGGCCAAACTGAGCAATCGAGGGAGAAGGGCTTTGGTCAGGGAGGTGACCAAGAACCTGATGGTCACTCTGATAGAGTTCCAGAGTTTCTGTGGAAATGGGAGAACCTTCCAGAAAGACAACCATCTCTGCAGCACTCCACCAATCAGGTCTTTATGGAGAGTGGCCAGACGGAAGCCACTCCTCAGTAAAAGGCACATGGAGTTTGCCAAAATGCACCTAAAGGACTCTCAGACCATGAGAAACACTAATCATTGGTCTGATGCAATCAAGATTGAACCCTTTGGACTGAACAGCGTCTGGAGGAAACCTGGCACCATCCCTACGGTGAAGCATGGTGGTGGCAGCATCATGCTGTGGGGATGTTTTTCAGTGGCAGGGTCTGGGAGACTAGTTAGAATTGAGGGAAAGATACACAGAATAAAGTACAGAGAAATCATTGATGAAAACCTGCTCCGGAGCGCTCAGGTACTGAGCGTGGGGGTGATGGTTCACCTTCCAACAGGTCAATGACCCTATGTGCACAGCCAAGACAACGCATGAGTGGCTTTGGACAAGTCTCTGAATGTCCTTGAGTGGCCAAGCTTGAGTGGCCCAGAGCTCAGACTTGAACCTGATCGAACATCTCTGGAGAGACCTGAAAATAGCTGTGCAGCAACACTCCCCATCCAACCTGACAGAGATTGAGAGGATCTGCAGAGAAGAATGGGAGAAACTCTCCAAATACAGGTGTGCCAAGCTTGTAGCGTCATACCCAAGAAGACCCAAGACTGTAATCGCTGCCAAAGGTGATTCAACAAAGTACTGAGTAAGTAAAGGGTCTGAATACTTATGTAAATGTGATATATCCAGAATCACATCCAGCCGTGATTTGGAGTCGGCTAGGGATAGGCTGTCATTGTAAATAAGAATTTGTTCTTAACTGACTTGCCTAGTGAAATTAAATTTAATATATAATTAAATTATATATATATATATATATATTTCTGTTTTTATTTTTTGTAAATTAGCAAACATTTCTAAAAAGTTATGGGGCATTGTGTGTAGATTGATGAGGGGGGGGACAATTCAATACATTTTAGATTAAGGTTGTAACGTAACAAACATGTGGAAAAAGTCAAGGGGTCTGAATACTTTCCAAATGCACTGTACATGTCCATGGTGTAACCAAATGCAGTAAACCACTCATTATAATCTCACTAGTAATCCCTAAGGATTTAGTACGATTTACATGTGACTTTACTGACTAACTTAACTGGTGCAACACAGCTGTAGGGTGGTAACCTACTGTGTTTTAACATAAACTATTACCCAGTCTATGAGGTTCATCCCCCATCAGAGCTTGTTTTGATGTTGCTTGCAGACTAAAACAGCCATAACAAATGATCCTCTATGAGCTGTCAGAACATATCAGCCATACTCATCAAACAGCCTATATAACCTTTCACAGGGAGAGAAGTTTCATTTTCCTTTTCCTCTTCCAAATCACCAATCCCATGCAGGGAGAACTGTTGTTATCACAATAATTATCCAAGCAAGGGCAGCTTGGGAAGTCCAGGAGGACACGTGTTTTAACGCCTCTCAAAGGCTTCCCGCTGTGATGAAATAGGGTAGGGTCCTTTTTAGGGCAAGTTATAGGAAGAAACATTAGAATAATGGAACGGTTTGATCATTTTCTAGTGAGAAGGTAAACCATATGCAGTTACACGTCAGGTTCTGTATTGGTTAACATGGGAAATGTGTATTCATATTCTTCTCGTCTCCCTCACACAAGCCAGATCTCAAGACTCTTTGCCACAGATGAAGGATTGAGAAGCAAATCTGAAATATGTGTGTGTGATGTGCCTGTGTGCATGTGTGTGTGTGCATGTGTGTGCATGGGTTCTTCCTGTTGCACCTCCAGATGACTAATCCACCTGAGGTGTGTGTGAGATGTGAATCTCTCTAGGTGTAAACAGAAAGCACTCAGCATGACAAAGCTATGCTTCAAGTCACAATCTGTCTCTCCACTCCCCCTGGTTCTGCCATAAATATATATCTTGTAAAATTCAACTAAATGTTCCCAAAATGATATCACTCAGTATTCTGCTTGAAGGATATATTTTTTTCTTGGCTGTTTCCAATGTTGGTCAGGATCTGATTTAGTTGTGGTTCATCTGGTCTCTAAAAGAAAGTGGAGACTCACTTTGTTAGAATAGAGAGAACGTTTGGGAGATGTGTTTTTGGACAAAGTACATAGAAGTACACAGGTGGAATTTCCTTTCTCATCTCGTTCTATTCCCTCTTTTCATTCTTCACATTGTTATTCACTTACACCCTCTCCTTCTCTTACTTGTTCTCTCCTTTTCCCCTGTCCCCTCTCTCTCTCTCATCTTCCCCCACTCTCCTTCTCTCTCCTTGGCATGGACCTGAAGTCCATCCTCTCCCTTATTATTCTTATTTGGCACGGCCAGACTGGCTGGTGCCAGTGCTTGACCCTGTCTATCCAGTCAAAGGGAGTAATCATTTCATAAGCACCATTTAATCAAAACATAACCATATTTCAGATTCTATTTTCGCCCCGGCTATTTCCTCGAACAAATATGTCCTGAGAGGCAATCTAAACCCAAGTGTTTATACCGTGTGTGTGTGCATGTGTGTGTGTGTGTCTGTGCATACTGCTTTATTACAGCAATCAATTTGAAACTAGTTAGTAATGGGTCCACACTTGGCAGGGGACACATCGCACATTCATGGCCAAGTCATAGAGAGACAATCCTCTTATTATAAACTAGTTGCGCCAAATTACTTCTGTGTACTTCTCTCTTCTCTAATCAACACGATAGTCGGTAGTGAGAAGAACTCTATGCAAACAGAGTGTGGACAGTATCCTCATTATAAGGTGACTATATAAGATTATTAAAACTTTCATCAGAGTTGTGTACAAGGTTATTATAGTAAACAAAAACTGAAACGAAAACCAATCATGAAAAAAATACTTAGTAAACTGAAATAAAATAATTAACAAACCTCTTTGAAAAACTAAAACTATACTATACTATTATCTTTGACTCCAAAACAAACATTTTTTAAATATATTTTTTATTTCACCTTCATTTAACCAGGTAGGCCAGTTGAGAACAAGTTCTCATTTACAACTGCAACCTGTCCAAGATAAAGCAAAGCAGTGCGAGACAAAAAAAACAACACAGAGTTACACATGGAATAAACAAATGTACAGTCAATAACACAATAGAAAAAAAGTCTATATACAGTGTGTGCAAATGGCGTGAGGAGGTAAGGCAATAAATAGGCCATAGTAGCGAAGTAATTACAATTCAGATAATTAACACTGGAGTGATAGATGTGCAGATGATGATGTGCAAGTAGAAATACTGGTGTGCAAAAGAGCAAAAAAGTTCATAAAAACAATATGGGGATGAGGTATGTAGATTGGAATGGCTATTTACAGATGGGCTGCAGCGATCGGTTAGCTGCTCAGATAGCTGATGTTTAAAGTTAGTGAGGGAGATATAAGTCAACATAAGCAATTTTTGCAATTCGTTCCAGTCATTGGCAGCAGAGAACTGGAAGGAAAGGTGGCCAAAGTGGGTATTGGCTTTGGGGATGACCAGTGAGATATACCTGCTGGAGCGCGTGCTACGGGTGGGTGTTGTTATGGTGACCAGTGAGCTAATTAAGATAAGGCAGAGCTTTACCTAGCAAAGACTGAAAGATGACCAGGAGCCAGTGGGTCTGGTGATGAATATGTAGCGAGGGCCAGCCGACGAGAGCATACAGGTCGCAGTGGTGGGTGGTATATGGGGCAATGTTGACAAAATGGATGGCACTGTGATAGACTACATCCAGTTTACTGAGTAGAGTGTTGGAGGCTATTTTGTAAATGACATCGCCAAAGTCGAGGATCGGTAGGATAGTCAGTTTTACGAGGATATGTTTGGCGACGTGAGTGAAGGAGGATTTTTTGTGAAATAGGAAGCCGATTCTAGATTTCATTTTGGATTGGAGATGTTTAATATGAGTCTGGAAGGAGAGTTTACAGTCTAGCCAGACACCTAGGTATTTGTAGATCTCCACATATTCTAACTCAGAACCGTCCAGAATAGTGATGCTAGAAGGGCGGACGGGTGCGGGCAGCGATTGGTTGAAAAGCATGCATTTAGTTTTACTAGCGTTTAAGAGCAGTTGGAGGCCATGGAAGGAGGGTTGTATGGCATTGAAACTCGTTGGAGGTTTGTTAACACAGTGACCAAAGAAGGGCCAGATGTATACCGAATGGTGCAGTCTGCGTAGAGGTGGATCAGTGAATCACCCGCAGCAAGAGCGGCATTGTTTATATATTCAGAGAAAAGGGTTGGCCCGAGGTTTGAACCCTGTGGTACCCCATAGAGACTGCCATAGAGACTGAACTCTATTTGAGAAGTAGTTGGTGAACCAGGCGAAGCAGTAATTTGAGAAACCAAGGCTGTTGAGTCTGCCGATAAGAATACGGTGATTGACAGAGTCGAAAGCCTTGGCCAGGTCGATGAAGATGGCTGCACAGTACTGTCTTTTATCGATGGCGGTTATGCTATCGTTTAATACCTTGAGCGTGGCTGAGGTGCACCCGTGACCAGCTCGGAAACCGGATTGCACATCGAAGAAGGTACGGTGGGATTCGAAATTATCAGTGATCTGTTTATTAACTTGGCTTTCGAAGACTTTAGAAAGGCAGGGCAGGATGGATATAGGTCTGTAACAGTTTGTGTCTCGAGTGTCACCCCCTTTGAAGAGGGGGATGACCGCGGCAGATTTCCAATCTTTAGGGATGTCGGACGATACAAAAGAGAGGTTGAACAGACTGGTAATAGGGTTTGTAACAATGGCTGCGGATAATTTTAGAAAAAGAGGGTCCAGATTGTCTAGCCCATTTGATTTAAAATAAAATAAAACCCAGCATGAATTATGTTTATTTTTAGTTTTAGTTCAAATTTGGCCAAAACTCTAAATGGGGTTTTCAAGCTTTTTTGATCATTTTCAAGCAACTGAATCTGGCGGGTTATTGTGGCCAGGAGATGGCGATGTTTCAAAAATGCCTAGCTTGTGCATCACTGTCACTAGCGATCACCTACTAAAGGATCAAAAAACCTCTAGGTGGCTAACTTGAATTATTCTTATATGAAAATCACCATATTTTTTGCACCAGTCTCGGCGCTATTCCTTTCAAATCCAAGTCACATTAAGATAAATCCCAAATGTGCGAAGAGACTGGTGAACCAACATGTCAAATTTGGCCTTCGTTAGCAACCAATCATCTCCCACAACACTTTCCCCCTAGCCCTCCCCGGTACACTAGCACAAGCACAAAGCCATGCCTCGCAGTTGTGTGATTTGATGATGACAAATACTTTACTCAAGGTCAATCCCATAGAATTCTTTGGTCAGCCCCACTAAGGGTAACTTTGAATCGTTATTGTACCAGGCTTATATGCGCTGTGAGCAATAGCCTGGGGACAAGGTTACATTAAGATTGACTTTATAATTTAAACTTCGCCTAACCTTAGCTCTCAAGAACCCAGGGATATACAGCCATAGGGTTCTAATTTGAACAATTGAACACAGAGGGGCCTACATGTACAACTGTACAGACGCTGTGCCTACAAGTTGATAATCACTGCGTTCAATATGGAAACTTCAGAAATTCTACTTTCATATCAGCCCAAAAGTATTTTACATTTTAACACAGATTCCCACTGAGGTTTTTTGAGCTAATGGAAACTTGGGAGGGAACCAAAAAAAACTGGTCGGCCCAAAGCTGTGTTACACAAAAGAAACTACTGTGGAAATCTGTGGTAAAACTGTAAGTGTATCTTTTTAATTTGTAAAGTTATTTTTGGATGATAATCAAGTTGAGCGTTCAGTCAAGGATCAATTGTTTCTAGATAGATCATTTCACACTTGACCAAATCACCTCAGCTAACTGAAACTAAACTGAATTCAAAATAAAAATAAAAAAACTAATAGAAATACAAGGAAAATATCAAAACTACAATAACCTTGGTTATGTTCATCATTATATATTATAATGACGTCAATCATCATAGAAAACCCAAACACTTAATCGAGTAACCAATTCAGACAAGCAGACATGACAATATATTTTGGATTGCTGAGGTTTTCAGAAATACAAAAGAAGAGCCAGACATTGTATTTATTTACAAACTAGAACAACATTTGCTGAAGAGTAATTCACTTCTTTCTTTCTTAAATGTATTTTCTTTCTCTCTTTTTTTATCTATAACTGCTACCAAAATACAATGTTTATTTGCACCCTGTCATTTGAGTGTTTTGCAGTTCAATCTTGTGTTTATTTCAGTTTTGTCCCTCAGAAATGCACAGATTGTTTTAAATGTCAATTCCTTCATCAGTCAGGGGCTTAATTCTCTCTAATATAACAATAACAACTTCATCCCTTAAATTGTCCTCTACCTATACACAATTAGCCGGTATTGAAGCATTTTTAAAAGTCTCCAATCTCCTATTGGTTGTCTGTGTGTCCCGTTGCCCTCTTTCTTGGCGTGTGATAGGTCGATGCCACGTCCAGGTGTGGAGTGTTACAATTCTAGTCTCCTATTGGTTGACCTTGCGTTCGTTGCTCTCTTTTGATAAGTCCATACCCGGTGAGGAGCTCGACAGACATATCCGACATCCCATAATCATCATGAACGCCCTACGGAAGGATCTATTGAAGAACCCATACAAGAACGGGTTAAGCGACGAGTTAACGTACCCCAGCCACAGGAAAAACTCCCACACCTCCACCGCTGTGCTGTAGTCGATGAAGGGATCCACGATATTGACGGTGAAGAAGGGAAGCCAGAAGAGTAGAAAGACCCCCATGATGATCCCCAGGGTCTTAGCTGCCTTCCTCTCCCTCCTCATGGCGTTGCGGTGCCTCTGCTTCTTGCTGGAGTCCTTGCCCACCCCGGCCGAAAACTGGCTCTCCATGGCGCTGATCTGCATGGCCTGCCGCTTGGCCGCCTTGTAGATCTTCCAGTAGGCCGCCAGCATGACACCCATGGGCAGGTAGAAGGCCACCAGGGAGGCCATGACAGCGTAGACGCGGTTGACCAGGAAGACGCAGGCGTCCTCGGGCGGCATGGGCACCATATTCACCCCGGCCTTGTGGAGGCCCAGCATGATGGGACCGAAGGAGATGAATAACGGGACGGCCCAACAGACCACGATCAGGAAGGCTACCCGGCCCTGGGACATTTTCAGGTGGTAGACCAAGGGGTTACACACGGCATAGTAGCGGTCGAAGGCAATGCAGCTGAGGTGGAAGATGGATGCGGTGCACAGCATGACGTCCAGGCTGGAGTGGACCCGGCAGAAGAGGGCGCCGAAGAGCCAGCAGCCCTCCACGGTACGCACCATGCTGTAGGGCATGACCACCAACCCCACCAGGCAGTCGGCCACCGCCAAGGACATGACGAACGAGTTGGTGGGCGACTGCAGCTGCTTGTAGTAAGCGATGGCCAAGACCACCAGGAAGTTGCCCACCACCGTGCACAAGATGCCTGCCGTAAAGAAGGCATACAGGATTACCCGGGATGCCTGGTGCCTCGACGACGTAGCGCAGAAGTTCTTCAGGTTGCCATGGAGAGAAGAAAGGTTGGCATCACCATCCAGATCCTCGGGCCATCCCAAACTGGTATTATCCATGGCTTGGTCTTGTTCTGTCAAAATACACACAACATCTATGATGTGAACGTTTTGGCATGATTTAGCAGTATGGTCAGACAAAACAGAAAATACTGCCCCTGTGAGCATTCCGTATGCTCAAACAATCTTATCAACACAAACAAACCACCCAGAATTATGTTGGTTCTGCTTAATCCATCCCTCTCCGAGGCACTTCATCGATAGTTAAACCTTAAATTGTGTGTTTTTAGCCTGGCAGAAGAAGCTAATAGTTCTTCTCTCTCTCTCTCTCTCTCTCTCTCTCTCTCTCTCTCTCTCTCTCTCTCTCTCTCTCTCTCTCTCTCTCTCTCTCTCTCTCTCTCTCTCTCTCTCTCTCTCTCTCTCTCATCTATAAGCCTCCCCAGCACAAAGGAAATGACAAATGAACGATGTTGGCAAATCTTATTCGAAACAATCAAACAGCGAGACACATCCCAGTAAACATGCTCACACTGGCATGATGTAATGCGCCTTTGCTATTTAATAGGAATTATTCATTCTTTTTTGTTTTATACAACTTAATTAAATACATCAATTCAGTGGGTCATTTTCCGCAACAACTAAGAGCGTCAAAGCGCGAGGCACAACTTCTCTTCTGTTTTGGTGCCATGGCTACCACGGTATGAACAGCATGAAGCGAGCCCATGCACATGGACAGATACACGCACAGAGAGCGAAGTCTTGAATCTCACTCATCTCAATATCTGCAGTGCTGCTTGTGGCAAAGTCATTTTGCTGAGTCTACCTTTAAGTTTCTCATATATATATATATATATATATATATTTTTTTTTTACCTTTATTTAACTAGGCAAGTCAATTAAGAACAAATTCTTATGTTCAATGACGGCCTAGGAACAGTGGGTTAACTGCCTGTTCAGGACAGAACGACAGATTTGTACCTTGTCAGCTCAGGGATTTGAACTTGCAACCTCTCGGTTGCTAGTCCTCCACTCTAACCATATGCACTTAAGTTTTTTTAAGTAAGATGACTTCATCATGGGCAGTGTACAAGAATTTTAAAAATGTATCCGTCACACAACAGAACACTTAAACTGGAACGACACTCTCAAAAAGAACTGTGTTCAACCCACCCCCACCAATTATTCTAAAGAGTTCCCGCCTTTAGCTGGGCTTGGTGTGGGCTAGCCCCTGTTGGGCTGGTGTGGGCTAGCCCCTGTTGGGCTGGTGTGGGCTAGCCCCTGTTGGGCTGGTGTGGGCTATCCCCTGTTGGGCTGGTGTGGGCTAGCCCCTGTTGGGCTGGTGTGGGCTAGCCCCTGTTGGGTAGGTGTGGGCTAGCCCCTGTTGGGCTGGTGTGGGCTATCCCCTGTTGGGCTGGTGTGGGCTAGCCCCTGTTGGGCTGGTGTGGGCTAGCCCCTGTTGGGCTGGTGTGGGCTAGCCCCTATTGGGCTGGTGTGGGCTAGCCCCTGTTGGGCTGGTGTGGGCTAGCCCCTGTTGGGCTGGTGTGGGCTAGCCCCTGTTGGGCTGGTGTTGGATTGCAGGGGGCTAGCTCGAGCTGGGCTGATGTGGACTTGGTGTGTGCTAGCCCATGCTCACCTTGCTCATCTACCCACATGGGGCCAATGGGGTCATGTTTGCTGGGATGATGCCTATGTGAGACTCGGAGGCGGCCATTTTGGAAAACTGTCAAGCACAATGCAAAAGAAAGCACTTTGTTTGACCTTCCCTGGGCTCCCTTTTCCCCAGTGGAACCTGCAAGAATATTCCCCTGTGGATACAGCTGTCATCAGTTCTGTTGGAATGGAACTGTCCAGCAGGAAACATAATCACACACTGTGACAGATAGACAGGCATAACATTTTACACCTTTCAACTGAACCCTTTGGGTGACCCTTTTAACCATGGCACAAAGCAGTATACTCCTTTCTCTCCTGAACATAACTGATGCTTGCAGGGTGTTCTGGGGATTTCCTATCTGGCAGGTTGGCAGACTAGCTTGTTAGTGGTCAAGTATGGTGTCCATATTAGAATAGCATCTGTCCACAAACTGTTCTAATGTGTCCACTATACTCCTGAAAGGGTCTGATTGAAAGCAGGGTGAGCACTGCTTTGCTGTTGCAGTGATAATGTCTAATCTGCTAGGCATTATCATGCACAGTGAACGTAATATTACTCAGATGGGCGTTTGGTACGCAACTCATCGAGTGACTGCGGTAGGAAAGCAGCAGCTGGAGGTGTTCATTGTTTGGGAGACTAAAGCAGAGGAAGCATAGAGAAACGGTTCTGGTTCAGTAAGAATAGCTTTTTAATTAACACCAAAGGGACTGTAGTGCTGTAATGAGGGGAAAGGGAAGGGGGCCGAGTGAAGCAATATCCCCTGCTCCTGTCAGTCACACTGACATGTCAAAACAAAGGCCTTCGTCATCGTCATCATCTTTATCACGGTCACGATACTTGTTAATATTCTTGCCACTACTACCATCATTATCATCAACAACACTGTCATTCATATTCTGGTCATCTTAGTCGTCATCGTTGTCATCAATTCTCATGGGCAGAATTCACGCTTTTACGAGAGAGCAAATAGCAGGAAGGAACACCATTCCTCTCATCTTATGACAGTTGACGTGATTCTATCAGATAGTTCTCACCTTTCCTTATTTATCCTTAAAAACAAGCAACTCCACATAACCTACTTATATCGGCTCTGCAATGAAACAGAATCTAATCAAAGTTCTCGGCTTGACACAGAATGTCTCGTCTCAAATGTCAACATATTTCCTATATAGTGCACACATTTGACTAGGGCCCCACACCACTATAAAGAGTGTAGGGTGCCATTTACTATGCAGACAGAGAATGTCTGTGGGACAATTAATGGGACAAGCAGTTCGATTTGGATTGTCCCAGACTCCACATTTACAGAAAGTTTTATCTCAATCAGTAAGTCAGTGGGTGAAATCAACTAGACTTCTCTGAAAATAATCTCCATTAAACTCGATGTGTTGGCTCTTTCCAGTGCATGATGGGTTTTGGGAGTTTTGGACATTGGTTCAATGGATCAAGGGCCACGATGGATCTCGGTCGATGTGATTACAGAAATATGTTATGTTCTCCCAACTTCACAGACAGACAGACTCCACACAGTGCGCACACACACACCAACCCACACACAAACACCTTCAACACACAGTATGAGTACAAGCTAAGTATGAGTACAAGGTCTTCTAAGAAGGGGGCGTGTGAACAGACACAGACAGACAGAACACGGCGCCCACTACTGAGTGGTCAAGAGAGGAGGGCAGAACACATCAGAACACAGGAGCAGGGAATGTGTGTGGGTGTTTGTGCGTGTCTTTCTGTGAGGTTGGAAGAACGTGTGTGTGAGGGAGAGAGAGAGAGAGAGAGCCTGTCTTCCTCAACAGGATCTCATACTTTCGATGTAATATGGATTGAACATCTATTTTTGACTCGTTCATTTTGTGTGGTTACAGGATAAGAACAGAAACTGAGTCATTGAACACTGGTCACCTTAATCATGTGTATACTGTATTCTAGTCATGGCTCATCCTATATAACTACTGCTGTACACCTTTTCTATTCAAATACTGTCCATACTGTCTAAACACACCATTATATACATATACACAAACAAATCTATATATATATATATATATATATTCTGCACTTAGATTCGTCTTGATTCTAAACAACTCAAAGAGTTAAGTTTACAGTAGGTATTAAATTCTGAGTGGTTAAAAGGTTAGGACTATTACTTTCAAGTATTTAAGTATTCAAGTATTCTCGCGGCTTGTGAACTGCGGCGGTATAGTGTTCTAAGCATCCTTCTTCGGCTCCGAACACCACGAGTTGAGTGCCGAAGAAGGCCTATATCGATGTTCTCAAGACCTTTCCAGACTCCAAACTCGCTGTCTATCTGTGGCGATCAGGCTGGTCTTCCCGTCTATAGAGTGTTGTGTCCATATATCTGCATCATTTGAGAATCACTGCAGAGAGGATTTGATGCAACGTTGCTAACAACCACCGACATTAAACATTTTACTTTCCATGACCAGAGGAGTGCAACACAGTTAGTCTATATAAAACCCATAATAGCATGAAGCTCAATAAAATCCATTGGAGTGGACAGCACATAGCTCCCCACTCTAATCGATTTTGGATGTCCTCTATTTGTTTAGCTTCTACCTCTTATCTAATCATTACTAATGACTGACACTTATCGTTTCCTTCTCATCCCTTTTAATCTATCCACACATTCAAAAGCAGAGGGATTGTATGTTGGGATTGTTCATTAGGGTGCAGCATTTCAAATGATTGTGCAACGGAAGACGTATCTTCCCATTTCAGCCGAGTTTCTTCTGTTTTGTGCCTTGTGAAAAAGACCTCGGAGTGGAGTTAGCCTATTGCACTTTTGAGTCATGTTATTTCTGTACGAGCCCTCCTATGGCATTATCTAAAGTAAGCAGATTCACAACACTTTCTATTGGAAGTGAGGGGTTGGTCCAAATTGTCTAGCAGTACATTTATCATTACTGTAAATCCATCATTTATCATTTTGAGAGTATCACTTGATATCTTTGTCAGAAGGGTAGCATGTGAGTTTAGTAATAATTGCTAATTATTCATTCAAATGAATCCTAATTTGACTCCTGGCCGGTTTATATGAGTTTTATTACTTTCAGTGCTGACAGATTTATCACAGATTAAAAATGCTAGATGTTCACCAGGGGTCAATTCACATGTATGGCTGTGGATTGTGGATTTAATTGTGGAAATTTGGAAACTGATACTGATATAAACTGGGACTGGACTAAATTTGCAATGTAGAAAATAATATTGTCACTGCTCAAAAACGGCATGTTATGCCACAGTGAGAAAAAGACAGTGAACCTAAGCAAGACAATGGCAAAGCACACATAACACAACATGTCTAACCAATGTGAAAAATTGTTTACTAAAGAGCTACTGATATTGTTATCAAACGTATAATAAAGCTGTAAACTGTAACTTTGCACATTCATCCAAATGTATTTGAATTTGCCGGATTTAACCAGCCGGCTAATTTTCATCTGCACTCAAAATTGAGTCAAATTATTCAAGATACCATCTGTAGTCAATAGAGACGAATTCCAATTCATCCAACTCTTGATGTGAAAATGTTTTATCTACAAAAGAATGCCTGGCAAAAACACCTTTTTTAAGAAAACAGGAAAAGCGTGAAAGCACATTAAGGAACGATAGTACTCACCTGTGATTGAGACAGTTGGTCGTCCGTCCTCATTTCACATCACAGGACAACGAGTCTGGTTCCTTTCTTATCGCTCATCTCTCATCATGATGAAGGGATGAGGAGATGCGGAGGTGTGTATCGCTCTAATGAAAGGCACTAATCAAGGTAAACTAAGACAGTCCCCTGTCATCATACACAAAAGGGTGGATGGGTAACAAAAAGGGAGGTGGTCTCGGGGAAAGGCAGGGTTGGGCATTGTGATGCTAATACTGACACTTGTCTCTCACTTTCATCCCTCTGTTAAAGACACCTTTGCTACATCCATGACTCTATCAGCTTGATTCTACCAGAGGATAGGAACGACTCACATACTGTGCAAGACTACTACCCACAAGACTATATTAGCCCGCAGAGATAAAGCCAAGGCATTAACTCTGGGAGCCAATGCAAGTCTTCAGGTCTCAGGCAAGGTTACTCTTCACTTGAGTGTGGTTCCAAACCACCCTGTTACATGAGCATAAGTGCATAGTGGGTGACTACCTGAGCATCTGATAGGTACCTACCATCCCTACTGTCCTCCAACCACTAGACAAGGACTGTGTTCCAAATAGCACCCTAATATCTATATAGTGCACTACCTTTGACTACGGCCCGGGTCAAAAGCAGTGCACTATTTAGGGAATAGGGTGCCTTTGGTACGCACCCTGGCTCTCACGCTCTTCTTTCATCTCCCCAGTAATGCATTAAAGTGGAGCCAATTTCCCCACCCCTATTCTACATACCTGGGTTCTCTAGCTCAGCCAGGGATGGGGACCACTTTCTGTCTCAAGTGTAGCATGGCGGATGTATTTTAATTAATTAACCATGCTGGGAGTTTTTTTAATTAAGCAGGGATAAAAAGGCCTTGTTCGCTTGCCCAACTAGTGTTTTTTCAGACCAGTCATTCATATGTGTAATGTGAGTGTTTCCCTCTGCAGCGGAGAGGAGAGGAAAGGTGAGGAAGAGAGGAGCGACGGTCGGCGGGCACATCTGTTGCTTTTGAATAGGAAGGACGTGGTTGGATTCTTGGGCGATTTGTTATGCTCACTCAAGGGGCTTTAATTGGCCTGGCTGTTTAATCGAGAACATGATCACGCATACTATTATAGGAAGAGGCAGCATGAGGGTTATGGTGGGGCAGAATATGTTTTAATGTTGTCAATGTGCAACTGATGTAACAGAGGCGAGTCGGTGGAGTAAACCATGCTCAAGTAACCTTATCTTGCTTTGGCTAAAAGACTTATATGCTCTATTGTTTATTTGTGTCCCTCAATACTTATATGCTCTATTGTTTATTTGTGTCCCTTTCTCACAACAATGGCACCTAATTGTTTCTGTGAGTCCCAGAAAAAACACTCACGGCAAATGACAAAATCCTCTCAACCCTTATCCCCAAAAAACTGCCCCAAAAGTACCTCTTAATGTTAAAGGGCTATCAGTTGTCTGCCACAAGAGATTGATGGCTTACAGTGGAGTTGGATGGCTCGCTCCAGACCTGCGATCAAATAGTATCTGTTTTCTTCTAAACACTTTGAATATTTGATTGAAACTGCCTAGAGTGCAGGATGGGAAGGGACTTTCAATCAAACTCTCATGAAAGAAAACAAGTACAATTTGAATCCAGGTCTAATTGTCTCTGACTGTTACTCTGGGCAGGGCCAGGGCACTGTGACCCAGACTAACACATGGAATTGTTTTAAGACGGTCATACCATAGGCTTGACCCTATCCCCTCCTCTCTTCTCCAGACCATTTCCGGAGACCTCCTCCCTTACCTCACCTCGCTCATCAACTCATCCCTGACCGCTGGCTACGTCCCTTCCGTCTTCAAGAGAGCGAGAGTTGCACCCCTTCTGAAAAAACCTACACTCGATCCCTCCGATGTCAACAACTACAGACCAGTATCCCTTCTTTCTTTTCTCTCCAAAACTCTTGAACATGCCGTCCTTGGCCAGCTCTCCCGCTATCTCTCTCAGAATGACCTTCTTGATCCAAATCAGTCAGGTTTCAAGACTAGTCATTCAACTGAGACTGCTCTTCTCTGTATCACGGAGCGCTCCGCACTGCTAAAGCTAACTCTCTCTCCTCTGCTCTCATCCTTCTAGACCTATCGGCTGCCTTCGATACTGTGAACCATCAGATCCTCCTCTCCACCCTCTCCGAGTTGGGCATCTCCCGGCGCGGCCCACGCTTGTTGCGTCCTACCTGACAGGTCGCTCCTACCAGGTGGCGTGGCGAGAATCCGTCTCCCACCACGTGCTCTCACCACTGGTGTCCCCCAGGGCTCTGTTCTAGGCCCTCTCCTATTCTCGCTATACACCAAGTCACTTGGCTCTGTCATAACCTCACATGGTCTCTCCTATCATTGCTATGCAGACGACACACAATTAATCTTCTCCTTTCCCCCTTCTGATGACCAGGTGGCGAATCGCATCTCTGCATGTCTGGCAGACATATCCGTGTGGATGACGGATCACCACCTCAAGCTGAACCTCGGCAAGACGGAGCTGCTCTTCCTCCCGGGGAAGGACTGCCCGTTCCATGATCTCGCCATCACGGTTGACAACTCCATTGTGTCCTCCTCCCAGAGCGCTAAGAACCTTGGCGTGATCCTGGACAACACCCTGTCGTTCTCAACTAACATCAAGGCGGTGGCCCGTTCCTGTAGGTTCATGCTCTACAACATCCGCAGAAAACGACCCTGCCTCACACAGGAAGCGGCGCAGGTCCTAATCCAGGCACTTGTCATCTCCCGTCTGGATTACTGCAACTCGCTGTTGGCTGGGCTCCCTGCCTGTGCCATTAAACCCTACAACTCATCCAGAACGCAGCCCGTCTGGTGTTCAACCTTCCCAAGTTCTCTCCGTCACCCCGCTCCTCCGCTCCCTCCACTGGCTTCCAGTTGAGACAAGACCATGGTGCTTGCCTACGGGCTGTGAGGGGACGGCACCTCAGTACCTCAGGCTCTGATCAGGCCCTACACCCAATCAAGGGCACTGCGTTCATCCACCTCTGGCCTGCTCGCCTCCCTACCACTGAGGAAGTACAGTTCCCGCTCAGCCCAGTCAAAACTGTTCGCTGCTCTGGCCCCCCAATGGTGGAACAAACTCCCTCACGACGCCAGGACAGCGGAGTCAATCACCACCTTCCGGAGACACCTGAAACCCCACCTCTTTAAGGAATACCTAGGATAGGATAAAGTAATCCCTCTCACCCCCCCCTCCCCCTGAAAAGATTTAGATGCACTACTGTTCCACTGGAGGTCATAAGGTGAATGCACCAATTTGTAAGTCGCTCTGGATAAGAGCGTCTGCTAAATGACTTAAATGTTAAATGTTAAAATCATTTAGATATTTGAATTTGAATTCAGGTATCAAAAATATATATATATAAAAAAATTATTGGATGAAAAATGTAATTTGGCATTTCTGTTATTCGCCAATAGAAACACATTGAATAACAGATTCACTATGCCATGACTCTCGCTCCTAGGTGAGGATCAAAGATAGCCCCCTCACTCTCCCACCAGAGAGGAAGAGGGGGAGTGGGGCCGGTTCTTTGACTTCAACGACCGGTAGTAAACTTTCTCTCTCTTGCACTGCAGTATGGATAAGTCAAAAATCCTTTGTATGTAGAGAGAGACTATTGCCAAAATCTCAAACCTCAAAAGTTTTCAAATCCAAACATCTGTATCCCCACCAACCATTCCAAAAAATAAATCCTGTCAAAAGTTTGTTTTGTGATATCATTACGACGGTATAACTAAATAACTGTAACTCTACAACTGTATACATCCCAGATATCTGATTTACATCTAAATGTTGTAAAACTTGTGATTAAATATTAAATTTGTGTGAACATTAAATGTGATTTTAGCCTTCTAGAGCATAATTGTTTTTCATGTAAGCTTTTGCCCAGTCAGTGACCACGCCCACGTGAGGCATTGTGACAACGTGATGGAACAGTCTTTCAAGGTGAGTGCATAAAATGACTGCTAACAAAATGTTCATTAGAACAGAAAGCATGGAGCGGTGGCTACACGTTGAAATGGTTTAAAACTACTAGACCAGAAAGCGTGGAGTGGTGGCTACACGTTAAAATTGTTTAAAACATCAAGACCAGTATATGTGCAGTGTGAGCTGAATACGTTGAAATGCGTTTAAAACTACCAGACCAGAAAATGGTAAGACTCAAACTCTCGAGTGAAGAAGATAAAGACTACATCGGAACCTTCAGTCTGCAGCTGTTTAACCGCGTGTGTACCTTTAAGGATCTAGTGTAGTAGTGTAATGAACTACTACAACTGAGAATATTGTGACCTCTGGTGGACAACCAGAGACTTACATCGAACTACTCACCACAGACGGACGAGTGGTTTCAACAGAGAGATGACAAAGGAATACAAGAGTAAATGTGTGTTGCATTTCCTTTCGAATGAATGGTATTTCATGTTCATTTTTCATGAGCATAGCTTCCACATGTACAGTGAGGGGGAAAAAGTATTTGATTTTGTATGTTTGCCCACTGACAAAGAAATTATCAGTCTATAATTTTAATGGTAGGTTTATTTGAACAGTGAGAGACAGAATAACTCAAAAAAAATCCTGAAAAATGCATGTAAAAAAATTTAGAAGTTGATTTGCATTTTAATGAGGGAAATAAGTATGGATGGCATCGATATATTCTTTAGTTAATTCGAGAAACGGTAACACATTAAACAAACTTTTTCGGTGGTGCCCCAAGTTACTAATGAGTTAATTGTTACATTATTAATTGAATCATGTAATAATTAAACATAGTTCATTGATTTGATAAAATAGCCATTGTCACATTAATCACATCACGACAACTACATGGAACAACAGATAATTCCCATCAAAAATCGAAATGAAGTTTGTTCTGGAGTGTCTGTCCTATATCTGAGAGATATGACAAATATAAAGATTATTTATCTCATTATTTTAGGCACTAAACTATCTCCATACATGCTTTCATATTTTTTTTTACTGGTATTGGGACCTTCAGACGAGTCTTGTGAGGGTTGTGGAGAACACCATCATGTTCGTGAGCGTCTCAGACTGGCTCCGACAGAGGGGTCATATTAGCGTGTAGCCCAAACCGCTCGGACGCTGCAGACAAAAGTTGGCAGAAGAGGCAAGACTTCACACGAGTCTTGTGAGGCTTGTCAAACCTATCTCAGCCCTGTGCATAATTATACTTCATATCCTATTTCACTGCTATTGCTATGGAGACCAATTCAATATTCATGAGTTTGTATATTAGGGCTCAATTCATCCTCATCTGCGTTCCTTTAAACGAAGTCGGGATGCTTTCAAATAAGACATGTGTGTATTAAAACGCAATCTTTTAATACAGTGCTGCATGCAGACTAAGCCGCAGTCGTTCCTTTGATACACTTCCATAATATCCCATCATACAAAATGTGACACATTTCCTAACTGCTAAAGGTCTCCCATGTACTTATTATTAATAGTTTTATTGGGGCTGTGTCCCAAATGGCACCCTATTCACTACATGGTGCACTACTTTTGACCAGAGCCCTATGGATATGTAGGGAATAATGTGCCATTTCGGAAGCACTAGATGTACTGTACCACCCGACACCTAATGCGTATGAAATGTCAACTCCACAGACTAAAAACCTGTATTGAATCAAGGATAGCAGAAGACTGGTCCTCATCTCTAAACAACAATAGCTGGTGCAATAATGTTCCCTATTAACATACTGTATATATTCTGAAGAACACACATCAAAAAACACACATTAAAGGGGGGTAAAAGTTTACTAAAGGTTCATGTTAAATAAAACATTTATCAAAAATATTTTTGGGAACTGCTTAATAAAGGTTTGAGACCTGACCAGACTAGACCGTAACAGTAGACAAGAAAGAAAACTGTCCAAGTGGGCCACCTTTAAATAGTCACACTGAGGGTGAACGTAGTGCTTTAAGAAATACAAAGCCTGGCATTTTAGATCAATAAAAGAACCTTAAACTATGACACACTAGGATCACCTTTTCAATGGACAATCTTCAAGCATGCAGAGCAACCTTTAAAGCCATCTGTTATGAGTCATTTTTGTAAGGGTTTTAACCTTTATCTGTCTCTCTTTTGTCCCTCCTCCCTCACTAAAAGGTGCACCCCTTGGGGTACCCAGGACCTAGTTTTGGAAACGCTGACTTAGGAGTTTAGTTGCATCAGTAGGACTATGTCTGTGTTCCAAACAGCACTATATTCCCTATATAGTGCACTACTTTTGATTCCTTACATAGTGCTTACAATTTATAGGCTGAGGTAATAGGGTGCCATTTGGAAAGCGGCCCATTTCAGGGAAGGCAATCACAGGAAGGAGGACCAGGAAGTAAAAGTTTACGAGTCATTTTCCCTTTAGAAATGGTCTATGGACGTCACATAGTAGCTTTCATGATCTTAACTTGCCATAGTATTCAATGTAGCATCCGGCTGCTATCCAAAACGCAAGCCAAATCTAGTGTACAACTGAACAGTGAATGCCATTTCTAATTGTTGTTTTCCCTGTATGCACTCTCTAACTATTGGCAAGCTCAAAACCTCCTGGCTGATCAGTTTAAATTTCTCCTTGATCTTCTTTAATAAATTGATTCATTTAGTTGTCGGTTACTCGTTTCCTGGGAAATCACGAGTCTTGAAAGGTGATGCATGGTCAGATGAAACCCGTTGACAGAAACCAAAATAACATGGGACAGGACCAAAGTCCTTTATTTTGTTTTGCCGCATAGAAACCAGCAGCGAAGGCCAAGAGAGAAGAATGTTGCATCAAACGAAGTTCATTTCAACAACTGTAATTTGAAGCAACATTAAGATCCAATCTTCAAAGCCATTTCAAGGCGATAATTAAGGGACTGCACTCTCCAGAGCTTTTAGCGGTGGCCCTAATAATCAAGCTGGTCCTAGGTAGGTACTTGATAGAAGAGTAGGGGAGTGAGTGTGCGTGTGTGTGTCTGTGCTTTCGGTCAATGGCCTGAATGGCCTGTTATTGTCAAGTCTAATTTAGCCCTAACGATTAATCTCTCCTTAAACGATCTGTCACTGAGTCAAAACAATGATAAACAATGTTTCCCATTAAAATGTGCTGACACAGGCTGCACCCGTTTAGGAAGTGAACTAAGCTGAACTAGCTTATCTCTCTGGTACAGAGTGAAATTACCATTATCACTGCTCAATAAAAGAGCTTCATTAGTTGCGTAATCTATTCAAATTGGTTCTTAACAAAGAAATGTTGTGAGAAATGTAGTGGCTCACATAACATGGCAGATATGTTCCACTCTACTAGAGTCTCACACATCAATCATTTGTGAAACAATATATATATATATATATTGTGATTTTTTTGGGGGTGATTACATAAGATTTGAAAAAGATATACTGTATATAAAATAATGTTGAAATATATAACAAGTCTAGTGAATAGAGCTGGCTCTTTAAAGGTAAAGCAATAAATAAGAAGCCATACAAAAAAACATAAAAGGTAGAGAAAATGCTGTACATTACACAACATCCAAGAGTCGGAATGGTGATAGCGTTGATATTACGTCTGTTTTTCAAAGAATAAGCATTTGCTCAGTGATCCTTGACATTGCACTCAAACTACAGATTGCAACCACAAAAAAAATGTATGGAAATAAGCTGCAGTACATACAAACACAGTTGAAGTCGGAAGTTTACATACACCTTAGCCAAATACATTTAAACTCAGTTTTTCACAATTCCTGACATTTAGTTAAAAATTCCCTGTTTAGGTTCACCATTGTATTTTAAGAATGTGAAATGTCAGAATAATAGTAGAGAGAATGATTTATTTCAGCTTTTATTTCTTTCATCACATTCCCAGTGGGTCAGAAGTTTGCATACACTCAATTGGTATTTGGTAGCATTCCCTTTAAATTGTTTAACTTGGGTCAAAAACGTTTCAGGTAGCCTTCCACAAGATTCCTACAATAAGTTGGGTGAATTTTGGCCCATTCCTCCTGACAGAGCTGGTGTAACTGAGTCAGGTTTGTAGGCCTCCTTGCTCACACACGCTTTTTCAGTTCTACCCACATATTTTCTATAGGATTGAGGTCAGGGCTTTGTGATGGCCAATCCAATACCTTGACTTTGTTGTCCTTAAGCCATTTTGCTACAACTTTGGAAGTATGCTTGGGGTCATTGTCCATTTGGAAGACCCATTTGCGACCAAGCATTAACTTCCTGACTGATGTCTGGAGATGTTGCTTCAATATATCCACATAATTTTCCTTCGTCATTGTGCCATTTATTTTGTGAAGTGCACCAGTCCCTCCTGCAGCAAAGCACCCCCAAAACATGATGCTGCCACCCCCGTGATTCACGGTTGGGATGGTGTTCTTCGGCTTGCAAGCCTCCCTCTTTTTTCTCCAAACATGATGATGCTCATTATGGCCAAACAGTTCTAATTTTGTTTCATCAGACCAGAGGACATTTCTCCAAAAAGTGCAATCTTTGTCCCCATGTGCAGTTGCAAACCGTAGTCTGGCTTTTTTATGGAGGTTTTGGAGCAGTGGCTTCTTCGTTGCTGAGCGGCCTTTCAGGTTATGTTGATATAGGACTTGTATTACTGAGGAAATAGATACTTTTGTACCTGTTACCTCCAGCATCTTCACAAGGTCCTTTTCTGTTGTTCTGGGATTGACTTGCACTTTTCGCACCAAAGTACGTTCATATCTAGGAGGCAGAACGGTATGACGGCTGCTTGGTCCCATGGTGTTTATACTTGCGTACTATTGTTTGTACAGATGAATGTGGTACCTTCAGGCGTTTGGAAATTGCTCCCAAGGATGAACCAGACTTGTGGAGGTCTACAATTTTTTTCTGAGGTCTTGGCTGATTTCTTTGATTTTCCCATGATGTCAAGCAGAGGCACTGAGTTTGAAGGTAGGCCTTGAAATACATCCACAGGTACATCTCCAATTGACTCAAATTGGCCAATCAGAAGCTTCTAAAGCCATGACATAATTTTCTGGAATTTTACAAGCTGTTTAAAGGCACAGTCAACTTAGTGTATGTAAACTTCTGGCCCACTGGAATTGTGATACAGTGAATTATAAGTGAAATAATCTGTTTGTGAACATTTGTTGGAAAAATGACTTGTGTCATGCACAAAGTAGATGTCCTAACCGACTTGCCAAAACTACAGTTTGTTAACAAGACATTTGTGGAGTGGTTGAATAACGAGTTTTAATGACTCCAACCTAAGTGTACGTAAACTTCCGACATCAACTGTATATCAGATTTTTTTTTTTTTTTAAAGATTTGATCTTTACTCCTGAGAGACGGACCAAATCAAATTACTGAAAACATAACATTTTCATTGGTCTTCTCCCAAAAGCCAGAATGTCCTCACAAGCCCCTTCCCCTGCAATAAAACAAAGAGAGGGAACATTTTTAGTGGACAAACTTCCAAATTGCCTTCAATATAAAAAGCTGTCAAAAGCAGCCAAACTTATTTTTATCCCATGCCCCAGCTGTGGCCAATCAACTAAAATGGCCGCTACTTCACAAACATGTTGCATGCTTTGTATGCTTTTGTGTATCCTCCTTAAGTAGATACAAATGAGAGGAGATAGGGGTCATACAAAAAGCAGTAACCCATTTGTTTCATTTGGATTTATCTTCTTCTCCATCTACAGAATGATCTGCAAAGTCCTAGCGAAATTGGTCTACTTGTATATGCTTTGTTAGCCTGAACCAGTGCATATACCTAAAGCCATCTCACCAAGCTATAGGGGAAACATATTTGTATCAGGTTATTACATCAGAGCTTTTAGAATCGTCTCCCCTCACTTGGACACGACCCCTGGTTATATCACTAATGATATAAGATAAGGTACGATAAGATGTACTTTAATGTCCATTAACTCACAGGAAATGTGTCTTTATGCTCACAAGTCACAACCTAAAAAGACAACCCATTCTTTTTGAAACCATGATTTCATTTAGCTGATGTCAGAGATGGTGGTTTAGAGGCAGGATGTTGTGGGTGTGTAAAGTGAAGGGTGTCCCTCTATGATATTTATGTGTGTAAAGAGCTCCTGTACCTTCATGTGGATGTCTCCTCTCAGCTCACAGCGGAACGTCCTAAATGTGTCCAGAAGAGCTTTAGTGGAGCTGCTCACATGGATCTTCAATGCTGAAGAGGACAATAAAAACACTTTCACAAACACTGACGATGACCTTACAGCCAAAATGTTTGTTTTACTCTTGTCGCCTTTGAAATGAATTAATATCATCAAATAACCACTCTCTTTTTGGAGTGCCGACCCTCTACACGGAATGTTAGGTTTTGATTTTGGCAAAAGCACCAATTCGGAATGCCGCGGTTTCAAGAACCTTTGAGAACAGCAGAGACATAATGAATACTGAAGAGAATGGTTGGTGGGAGTAGGAGTGCTTCTTACTGTAGCATACAGGGTTCATTATCAGAGTATTAGGAAGGGTGCACTTTGGATGAAAGGCAATAAAATAAAAATGATATTCCTTTTTTGGCAATAAAATATATATATTTCATTCGAGGCAGTGAAGGCCCTCCAGCTTTAACTCCTAAAAGCCTTTATTTTGTATGTGATTTGCATATTTTCCTTGTAGACTTTCGAATGAAGGGAGACATTTTTTGATAGTATAGAAAGTCGTGCTGTGAGCTTACGTGAGCCGTGCGACTCCATCCGCGAGGCAGTGTTAACTGTGTCTCCGAACAAACAGAACCGGGGCATCTTCAGTCCCACTACACCAGCCACACATGGACCTGAGAGACAGATTTTTAAAGGCCAAAACAGGGTGTGCTGGCGAACAGTTCGAAGCGGTTGGCTGTCCTATCGCCTCTGACCACAAAACAACATTTCCTGTTCATTTCCCAACGATTCTACATGATGAAATCGCCACACTTCATCAAAAACTCAGCAGATGATCTACTGCGGATTGGCCGACATCCGTTAGGGTGTTTCTTATCCTTAAGACTACAGCTTATCTTAGTTTAGGATGTGCTTTGTACCTGAATGGAGTCCAATGCGGACTTTGAGCTGCTGCTGGGGCACGTGTGGACTGTTGTACTGTCTCATGCCCCGCACCACTGCCAGAGACATGCGGGCGATCTCCTTCGCATGGTCGTCCCCGTTTCTAATGGGCAGGCCAGATACCACCATGTACGCGTCGCCAATGGTCTCCACCTGAAAAAGAGGATGGTAAAGGTCATCCATTTTGACGGGACAGTAGTCCATGTCGATCCCACTCAGATCAAGGAGATAAGATAATTTTATTGTCACAAAATGACAATTAGACTTCAGCGCTCTGGCCTACAGGGTAAAAAGGTCAAAACAGACATATTACATGCATACAACATTACACACATTGAACAGTACATTTACAATCTATACAGCACAGGAGGCTGCTGAGGGGAGAACGGCTCCCAATAATGGCCGGAACGGAGCTATGGAATGGCATCAAACACATGGAAACCATATAACAAGCAATATAGATGTAGGATCTTAATTTCAGCAAATGTGAATTAATATGCGGATTATAATTAATGGACATTTTTGTAGGGGTTGATACATTTTTCATTAGGGGAAATCAAGTCTGAAATTTCAAAGTGGAAATACAAACTTTAGAAGCCCTTTTAAAACTCAAATACACTACAAGTTTGCATTTCCTGCTTTGCTGGAACATTCTCAGCAACAAAATAGTGATCAAATTAAGATCCTACATCTGTGGATTGTTGGTCTACCTTGTAAACATCGTGGTGGTCGATGATATTGTCAAAGTACGTGTACAGGTCATTCAGCACGTTCACCACCTAAAGGGAAAGAAACTTTCAGCATTGAGGAATTTTTCGGTCTCATCCCACATGCATGAACACAGATGTAAGATCTTAATTTGAGCCAGTTCACTACAGCAGGAAAATAATCCCGCAGCACCCAAAAATATGAATTATTATGCAGATTATAATTAATATACATTTTTGTGGGGGTTGATTACAAACTTCAGTAGCCTTTTTAAACCTCAAATACACTACAAGTTAGGGTAGTTCTTCTGCAACATGGTGATCAAATTAAGATCCTATATATGCACACACACACACACACACACACACAGCGGTGTGTATTCATGGTTGCCAAGGGAAGCCAAGCTTCCTCAAATATTTGATCAATAAAAATGTATTGATAATAATTTCACTTTCATCACTCTGTGTGTTCATCATTTTCATTTGGCCTCCCTTGAGAAAAAAAATCTATAAAATAATTAGCCAATCAGCATTGAGCTGAGCTCAACTGTGGGTTGTCCTGGCGCAGCAAATCGCCCCCAAGAGAGGTCAGTTTGGATTTGGCTTCACACCAATCAAATCACATCCTAAGCAAAACATCATAATGGTCAAAAAAACGTGTCTGTTTCTGGTCTGCTTGTGTTGATGTCCTGCATTAGCTAGCTTGCTAAATTGGCCTATTCCTAAGCCATGGATGGAGATGTGGATTTGGCCTTGTGGTTTTGACTTCATTCTCTGTCCAGGCCAATGATTATGACAGAGATTCCGATCTAACCATAAATTCATATATTGTGCCACTGGCCTGAGAATTTGAAGTTACATATGTACAGTGGCAAGAAAAAGTATGTGAACCCTTAGGAATTACCTGGATTTCTGCATACATTGGTCATCAAATTTGATCTGATCTTCATCTAAGTCACAACAAAAGACAAACATAGTGTGCTTAAACTAATAACACACAAATTATTGTATTTTTCTTGCCTATATTGAATAGATAATTTAAACATTCACAGTTTAGGTTGGAAAAAGTATATGAAAACCTAAGTACTTCTCCAAAAGCTAATTGGAGTCAGGAGTCAGCTAACCTGGAGTCCAATCAATGAGACAAGATTGGAGATGTTGGTTAGAGCTGCCTTGCTCTATAAAAAAACTCACAAAATTTGAGTTTGCTATTCACAAGAATCATTGCCTGATGTGAACCATGCCTCGAACAAAAGAGATCTTAGAAGACCTAAGATTAAGAATTGTTGACTTGCATAAAGCTGGAAAGGGTTACAAAAGTATCATTAAAAACCTTGATGTTCATCAGTCAGGGTAAGACGAATTGTCTATAAATGGAGAAAGTTCAGCACTGTTGCTACTCTCCCTAGGAGTGGCCATCCTGCAAAGATGACTGCAAGAGCACAGTGCAGAATGCTCAATGAGGTTAAGAAGAATCCCAGTCTCAGCTAAAGACTTACAGAAATCTCTGGAACATGCCAACATCTCTGTTGATGAGTCCACGATACGTAAAACACTAAAAAATAATGGTGTTCATGGGAGGACACGACGGAAGAAGCCACTGCTGTCCATAAAAAATATTGCTGCATGTCTGAAGTTTGCAAAAGTGCACCTGGATGTTCCACAGTGCTACTGGCAAAATATTCTGTGGACAGATACAACTACAGTTGAGTTGTTTAGAAGGAACACACAACACTCTGTGAAGAAAAAAAGGCACAGCACACCAACATCAAAACATCCTCCCAACTGTAAAGTATGGTGGAGGGAGCATCATGGTTTGTGGCTGCTTTGCTACCTCAGGGCCTGGACAGCTTGCTATCATCGATGGAAAAATGAATTCCCAAGTTTATCAAGACATTTTGCAGGAGAATGTAGTCTATCTGTCCGCCAACTGAAGCTCAACAGAAGTTGTGTGATGCAACAGAACAACGTCCCAAAACACAGAAGTAAATCAACAACAAAATGGCTTCAACAGAAGAAAATACTCCTTCTGGAGTGGCCCAGTCAGAGTCCTGATCTCAACCCAATTGAGATGCTGTGGCATGACCTCAAGAGAGCGGTTCACACCAGACATCCCAAGAATATTGCTGAACTGAAACAGTTTTGTAAAGAGGAATGGTCCAAAATTCCTCCTGACCGTTGTGCAGGTCTGATCCGCAACTATAGAAAATGTTTGGTTGAGGTTAACCAGTTATTAAATCCAAGGGTTCACATATTTTTTTCCACACTGCACTGTGAATGTTTACACGGTGTGTTCAAGAAAGTAAAAAAAAAGCATAATTGTTAGTGTGTTATTAGTTCAAGCAGACTGCCTAGTTGGCTAACGTTAACTAGCTACATTTACATTTACATTTAAGTCATTTAGCAGACGCTCTTATCCAGAGCGACTTACAAATTGGTGCATTCACCTTATGACATCCAGTGGAACAGTAGTGCATCTAAATCTTTTAAGGGGGGGATGAGAGGGATTACTTTATCCTATCCTAGGTATTCCTTAAAGAGGTGGGGTTTCAGGTGTCTCCGGAAGGTGGTGATTGACTCCGCTGTCCTGGCGTCGTGAGGGAGTTTGTTCCACCATTGGGGGGCCAGAGCAGCATACAGTTTTGACTGGGCTGAGCGGGAACTGTACTTCCTCAGTGGTAGGGAGGCGAGCAGGCCAGAGGTGGATGAACACGCAGTGCCCTTGTTTGGGTGTAGGGCCTGATCAGAGCCTGGAGGTACTGAGGTGCCGTTCCCCTCACAGCTCCGTAGGCAAGCACCATGGTCTTGTAGCGGATGCGAGCTTCAACTGGAAGCCAGTGGAGAGAGCGGAGGAGCGGGGTGACGTGAGAGAACTTGGGAAGGTTGAACACCAGACGGGCTGCGGCGTTCTGGATGAGTTGTAGGGGTTTAATGGCACAGGCAGGGAGCCCAGCCAACAGCGAGTTGCAGTAATCCAGACGGGAGATGACGAGTGCCTGGAATAGGACCTGCGCCGCTTCCTGTGTGAGGCAGGGTCGTACTCTGCGGATGTTGTAGAGCATGAACCTACAGGAACGGGCCACCGCCTTGATGTTAGTTGAGAACGACAGGGTGTTGTCCAGGATCACGCCAAGGTGCTTAGCGCTCTGGGAGGAGGACACAATGGAGTTGTCAACCGTGATGGCGAGATCATGGAACACAGTCCCTCCCGGGAGGAAGAGCAGCTCCGTCTTGCCGAGGTTCAGCTTGAGGTGGTGATCCGTCATCCACACTGATATGTCTGCCAGACATGCAGAGATGCGATTCGCCACCTGGTCATCAGAAGGGGAAAAGGAGAAGATTCATTGTGTGTCGTCTGCATAGCAATGATAGGAGAGACCATGTGAGGTTATGACAGAGCCAAGTGACTTGGTGTATAGCGAGAATAGGAGAGGGCCTAGAACAGAGCCCTGGGGACACCAGTGGTGAGCACGTGGTGTGGAGACGGATTCTCGCCACGCCACCTGGTAGGAGCGACCTGTCAGGTAGGACGCAATCCAAGCGTGGGCACGCCGGAGATGCCCAACTCAGAGAGGGTGGAAGGAGGATCTGATGGTTCACAGTATCGAAGGCAGCCGATAGGTCTAGAAGGATGAGAGCAGAGGAGAGAGTTAGCTTTAGCAGTGCGGAGCGCCTCCGTGATACAGAGAAGAGCAGTCTCAGTTGAATGACTAGTCTTGAAACCTGACTGATTAGGATCAAGAAGGTCATTCTGAGAGAGATAGCGGGAGAGCTGGCCAAGGACGGCACGTTCAAGAGTTTTGGAGAGAAAAGAAAGAAGGGATACTGGTCTGTAGTTGTTGACATCGGAGGGATCGAGTGTAGGTTTTTTCAGAAGGGTGCAACTCTCGCTCTCTTGAAGACGGAAGGGACGTAGCCAGCGGTCAGGGATGAGTTGATGAGCGAGGTGAGGTAAGGAGAAGGTCTCCGGAAATGGTCTGGAGAAGAGAGGGGATAGGGTCAAGCGGGCAGGTTGTTGGGCGGCCGGCCGTCACAAGACGCGAGATTTCATCTGGAGAGAGAGGGGAGAAAGAGGTCAGAGCACAGGGTAGGGCAGTGTGAGCAGAACCAGCGGTGTCGTTTGACTTAGCAAACGAGGATCGGATGTCGTCGACCTTCTTTTCAAAATGGTTGACGAAGTCATCTGCAGAGAGGGAGGAGGGGGAGGAGGATTCAGGAGGGAGGAGAAGGTTGCAAAGAGCTTCCTAGGGTTAGAGGCAGATGCTTGGAATTTAGAGTGGTAGAAAGTGGCTTTAGCAGCAGAGAGAGAGAGGAAAATGTAGAGTCGTCGAGCCACGGAGCAGGAGGGAGGACCGAGCCGGCCTGGAGGATAGGGGACATAGAGTCAAAGGATGCAGAAAGGGAGGAGAGGAGGTTGAGGAGGCAGAATCAGGAGATAGGTTGGAGAAGGTTTGAGCAGAGGGAAGAGATGATAGGATGGAAGAGGAGAGAGTAGCGGGGGAGAGAGAGCGAAGGTTGGGACGGCGCGATACCATCCGAGTGTTGGATGAGAGCGAGAGGGAAAAGGATACAAAGTAGTGGTCGGAGACTTGGAGGGGAGTTGCAATGAGGTTACTGGAAGAACAGCATCTAGTAAAGATGAGGTCGAGCGTATTTCCTGCCTTGTGAGTAGGGGGAAGGTGAGAGGGTGAGGTCAAAAGAGGAGAGGAGTGGAAAGAAGGAGGCAGAGAGGAATGAGTCAAAGGTAGACGTGGGGAGGTTAAAGTCGCCCAGAACTGTGAGAGGTGAGCCGTCCTCAGGAAAGGAGCTTATCAAGGCATCAAGCTCATTGATGAACTCTCCGAGGGAACCTGGAGGCGATAAATGATAAGGATGTTAAGCAAAGGGCTGGTAACTGTGACAGCATGGAATTCAAAGGAGGCGATAGACAGATGGGTAAGGGGAGAAAGAGAGAATGACCACTTGGGAGAGATGAGGATCCCGGTGCCACCACCCCGCTGACCAAAGCTCTCGGGGTGTGCGAGAACACGTGGGCAGACGAAGAGAGAGCAGTAGGAGTAGCAGTGTTGTCTGTGGTGATCCATGTTTCCGTCAGTGCCAAGAAGTCGAGGGACTGGAGGGCGGCATAGGCTGAGATGAACTCTGCCTTGTTGGCCGCAGATCGGCAGTTCCAGAGGCTACCGGAGACCTGGAACTCCACGTGGGTCGTGCGCTGGGACCACCAGATTAGGGTGGCGCGGCCACGCGGTGTGGAACGTTTGTATGGTCTGTGCAGAGAGGAGAGAACAGGGATAGACAGACACATAGTTGACAGGCTACACAAGAGGCTACGCTAATGCAAAGGAGATTGGAATGACAAGTGGACTACACGTCTCGAGTGTTCAGAAGGTTAAGCTTACGTAGCAAGAATCTTATTGACTAAAATGATTAAAATGATACAGTACTGCTGAAGTAGGCTAGCTGGCAGAGGCTGCGTTGTTGACTATGTAGGCTAGCTGGCAGTGTCTGCGTTGTTGACACTACACTAATCAAGTCGTTCCGTTGAGTGTAATAGTTTCTACTGTGCTACTGTGCTGCTATTCGGGGCTAGCTGGCTAGCTAGCAGTGTTGATTACGTTACGTTGCGTTAAAAGAACGACAATAGCTGGCTAGCTAACCTAGGAAATCGCTCAAGACTACACAATTAACTTTGATACAAAGACGGCTATGTAGCTAGCTATGTAGCTAGCTACGATCAAACAAATCAAGCCGTTGTACTGTAATGAAATGAAATGAAAAATGTGATACTACCTGTGGAGCGAAGCGAAATGCGACCGGATTGTTGAGTGCGGAAGTTCTGTTCGGAAGACGTTGGCTAGCTGTTGGCTAGCTAGCAGTGTCTCCTACGTTAAGGACGACAAATAGCTGGCTAGCTAACCTCGGTAAATTAAGATAATCACTCTAAAACTACACACTCTAAACTACACAATTATCTTGGATACGAAGACAGCAAAGACAACTATGTTGCTAGCTAACACTACACTAATCAAGTCGTTCAGTTGAGTGTAATAGTTGTGCTGCTAATCGGTAGACGGTGGACTAGCTAACGGTGGACGTTAGCTAGCTGGCTAGTGCAGGGCAGTGTGTAGACTGCGTTAGGACGACGAAATACGATAATTACGCAATTATCTATGATACAAAGACGGCTATGTAGCTAGCTAAGAAGAAATTGCTAAGATTAGACAAATCAAACCGTTGCTAATCGGTAGACGGTGGACTAGCTAACGGTGGACGTTAGCTAGCTGGCTAGCTGCAGGGCAGTGTAGACTGCGTTAGGACGACGAAATACGATAATTACGCAATTATCTATGATACAAAGACGGCTATGTAGCTAGCTAAGTAGAAATTGCTAAGATTAGACAAATCAAACCGTTGTACTATAATGAAATGTAATACTACCTGCGGACCGAGTGCAGATGCGACCGCTCGCTCTGCACTCGGCTAGTTAACCGACTACTTAACTTAGCCGGTTGATTGTTGCCCACGCGAGTAAGTTAGGCTAGCAGGCATTTTAGCTAGGTAGCCTATGAAAACTAAAAGTAAAATCATACTGTATGACAGAACCATAGACCGTCTTGCCAACATGGAGGATGGCATTGGCGTTCAACTAGTCTACAAGTAGGTGAGTCAAAGAATTTTTTTTTTCTTGCGCGCGCGCGCACACACACACACACACACACACACACAGAGAGAGAAATCAGTACCATGGACAGCCAAGTGATATTTAGCAACACTGATTGGACTAAATTGTTTTTGGAATCATTAAAGTTTGCTTTCTATGTATTTAACTGAGCATATACAGCCTTGTAGATTTGATGATGTTTAAATGTTTAAGTGTAAATAGTGCTGGAATAGCAGAGGCAGTGCTCCTGTTGTCTTTGCGATGACTTACAGTAACTCCAGTAGTTAATACAGTGCCTTTCAGAAAGTATTCAGGCCCCTAGACTTCTACATTTTGTTACGTTACAGCCTTATTCTAAAATAGATTGAATAGTTTTTTCCCCCATCAATCTACACAGAACACCCCATTATGACAAAGCAAAAACAGGTTTTTAGAAATGTTTGCTCATTTATCATTCAAACTCTTTCCCCAGTACTTTGAAGAACCTTTGGCAGCGACTACAGCCTCGAGTCTTCTTGGGTATGATGCTACAAGCTTGGCACATCTGTATTTGTGGAGTTTCTCCCATTCTTCTCTGTGGATCCTCTCAAGCTCTGTCACGTTGGATTGGGAGAGTTGCTGCACAGCTATTTCCAGGTCTCTCCAGAGATGTTATGGGCTCTCAAGTCTGGGCTCTGGCTGGGCCACTCAAGGACATTCAGAGTCTTGTCCCGAAGCCACTCCTGCGTTGTCTTGGCTGTGTGCTTAGGGTCGTTTTCCTGTTGGAAGGTGAACCTTCGACCCAGTATGAGGTCCTGAGCACTCTGGAGCAGTTTTTTATCAATGATCTCTCTGTACTTTGCTCCATACATCTTTCCCTCGATACTGACCAGTCTCCCAGTCCCTGTCGCTGCAAAATATCTACATAGCATGATGCTGCCACCACCATGCTTCACTGTAGTAATGGTGCCAGGTTTCCTCCAGAAGTGATGCTTGTCATTCAGGCCAAAGAGTTCAATCTTGGTTTCATCAGACCAGAGAATCATGTTTTTAGGTGCCTTTTACTGAGGAGTGGCTTCCGTCTGGTCACTCTACCATAAAGGCCTGATTGGTGAAGTGGTGCAGAAATGGTTGCCCTTCTGGAAGGTTTTCCCATCTCCACAGAGGAACTCTGGAGCTCTGTCAGAGTGACCATTTGGGTTCTTGGTCACCTCCCTGACCAAACCCTCTTCCCCGATTGTTCATAGGAAAGCTCCTGTCTCGCCACTCCTGTCTCGGAGCTCTACGGACAATTCCTTCGACTTCATGGCTTGGTTTTTGCTGTGATATGCACTGTCAACTGTGGTACCTTTTGTAGACAGTTGTGCTCCTTTCCAAATCATGTCTAATCACTTGAATTTAACACAGGTGGACTCCAATCAACTTGTAGGAACATCTCAAGGATGATCGATGGAAACAGGTTGCACCTGAGCTCAATCTCTAGCCGCATAGCAAAGGGTCTTAATATTTATGTAAATAATGTATTTCTGGGTTTTTTTTTAATCATAAATTTGCAAAAAAAAATGTTAAACGTTTTTGATTTGTCATTATGGGGTATGGTGTGTAGATTGCTGACATATACACTGCTCAAAAAAATAAAGGGAACACTAAAATAACACATCCTAGATCTGAATGAATGAAATATTCTTATTAAATACTTTTTTCTTTACATAGTTGAATGTGCTGACAACAAAATCACACAAAAATGATCAATGGAAATCAAATGTATCAACCCATGGAGGTCTGGATTTGGAGTCACACTCAAAATTAAAGTGGAAAGCCACACTACAGGCTGATCCAACTTTGATGTAATGTCCTTAAAACAAGTCAAAATGAGGCTCAGTAGTGTGTGTGGCCTCCACGTGCCTGTATGACCCCCCTACAACGCCTGGGCATGCTCCTGATGAGGTAGCAGATGGTCTCCTGAGGGATCTCCTCCCAGACCTGGACTAAAGCATCTGCCAACTCCTGGACAGTCTGTGGTGCAACGTGGCGTTGGTGGATGGAGCGAGACATGATGTCCCAGATGTGCTCAATTGGATTCAGGTCTGGGGAACGGGCGGGCCAGTCCATAGCATCAATGCCTTCCTCTTGCAGGAACTGCTGACACACTGCAGCCACATGAGGTCTAGCATTGTCTTGCATTAGGAGGAACCCAGGGCCAACCGTACCAGCATATGGTCTCACAAGGGGTCTGAGGATCTCATCTCGGTACCTAATGGCAGTCGGGCTACCACTGGCGAGCACATGGAGGACTGTGTGGCCCCCCCAAAAAAATGCCACCCCACACCATGACTGACCCACCGCCAAACCAGTCATGCTGGAGGATGTTGCAGGCAGCAGAACGTTCTCCACGGCGTCTCCAAACTCTGTCACGTCTGTCACATGTGCTCAGTCTGAACCTGCTTTCATCTGTGAAGAGCACAGGGCGCCAGTGGCGAATTTGCCAATCTTGGTGTTCTCTGGCAAATGCAAAAACGTCCTGCACGGTGTTGGGCTGTAAGCACAACCCCCACCTGTGGTCGTCAGGCCCTCATACCACCCTCATGGAGTCTGTTTCTGACCGTTTGAGCAGACACATGCACATTTGTGGCCTGCTAGAGGTTATTTTGCAGGGCTCTTGCAGTGCTCCTCCTGCTCCTCCTTGCACAAAGGCGGAGGTAGCAGTTCTGCTGCTGGGTTGTTGCCCTCCTACGGCCTCCTCCACGTCTCCTGATGTACTGGCATGTCTCCTGGTAGCGCCTCCATGCTCTGGACACTACGCTGACAGACACAGCAAACCTTCTTGCCACAGCTCGCATTGATGTGCTATCTTGGATGAGCTTGTGTGGGTTGTAGACTCCGTCTCATGCTATCACTAGAGTGAAAGCACCGCCAGCATTCAAAAGTGACCAAAACATCAGCCAGGAAGCATAGGAGCTGAGAAGTGGTCTGTGGTCACCACCTGCAGAACCACTCCTTTAATGGGGGTGTCTTGCTAATTGCCTGTAATTTCCACCTGTTGTCTATTCCATTTGCACAACAGCATGTGAAATTTATTGTCAATCAGTGCTGCTTCCTAAGTGGACAGTTTGATTTCACAGAAGTGTGATTGACTTGGAGTTACATTATGTTGTTTAAGTGTTCCCTTTATTTTTCTGAGCAGTGTATATATATTTTTTAATACATTTTAGAATTACGTCTGTAACATAACAAAACGTGGAAAAAGTCACGGGGTCTGAATACTTTGAAGTAAACTGTCGAAAACATGAACTTGCTTGACCATGTTACAGGTCATATAACTGTTCGTTAAATGCAATATTTGCTTGGTGGACTTCACCGGACAGATGTTGCTCTCCAGTTTTGTGACGTATCTGAAGTTGAATTTGTTCCTCCACTGTGTGACTGTTCTCTTTTTGTTGCCACGGCCTCATTGTATATCACGGTGGCATATGAACTAATGGGTTATAGAGCAAACGGCACAAACACCACAACATAGGTTGTAATATGGCTTTTTTTACTGGCTTGGCATCCCCATAGATTTGACCTAAGCACCGCTAATGCACATACACACAGAAATATACATGGAGGTGACAAACATTTTCCGCTGAGATGCAGCTGTGTGTGTTTACATCCAGAAATATCAGGCGTCTATGCGTCAGTTCCACTCTTTGTTTGAGTCTGACACCTTAGGTTACAAGTGACTGACCCAGTAATAGCACCAGCCCCCAGGGGAAATATCAATACACTGTCTGTCTGTATCCCTTTTACCATAGTATGCTACAGTATCGTTTAACTACAGCCAATGCCTGCGTTCCAAATGGCACCGGATTCTCTATTTAGTGTCCATAGGGTTCTGGTCAAAAGTATGGCAATAGATGGGATGTTTGAGATGCACAGTATGTGCATCTATACAGACACTACTGAGAAGAGCAAAGCATAGATACTGGATTCGGAACTGTGTGGGAAAAGGACATTGTGAAAAGAAAATGTCCCAGCCAGCACAGTACCATTCGGGTCCGTCAATAGTGTGAAAAGGGTACTAAATCTTTCATGCAGAAAGCTACAGAAAAACCAGCTTAATGTGAGGAAGGATGTATCCTGTTTCAGCTGCTGTTCAAATAAAAGAGAACAGCGTTTCTGCAATGTCTTCGATGTGTTACGAATGTCTTATAAATGTGTTACGAATGTCTTTTGATGTCTTATAAATGTGTTACGAATGTCTTTTGATGTCTTGTAAATGTGTTACGAATGTCTTTTGATGTCTTGTAAATGTGTTACGAATGTCTTTTGATGTCTTGTAAATGTGTTACGAATGTCTTTTGATGTCTTGTAAATGTGTTACGAATGTCTTTTGATGTCTTGTAAATGTGTTACGAATGTCTTTTGATGTCTTGTAAATGTGTTACGAATGTCTTTTGATGTCTTATAAATGTGTTACGAATGTCTTTTGATGTCTTGTAAATGTGTTACGAATGTCTTTTGATGTCTTGTAAATGTGTTACGAATGCATTTTAATGTTATGAATGGCTTACGATGTGCTATAAATGCATTATGCATGTGTTTTTAATGTAGTATTTACTGCATTTAATGTATAATGTCTTAAGTTGTGTTCTGATGTCCGTTTCAGTACAAGTGCTCCCTCCCAGACCTCTCTCCAATGCGAAAGACACACGCCTACCACAAAAACTGCAGCTCCACTTTTGAGTACTTGGACTTTGGGTTGAACACTTACTGACACTTAAGACATTTCAGCTTTTAATTTTGAATTTATTTGTAAACATTTCTAAAAACATAATTCTACTTAGTAACGATGGGGTACTGTGTGACACAAAATCTCAATCAAAATCTCAATTGAATCCATTTTAAATTCAGGTTGTAAAACAACTAAGTATGGAAAAAGTCAAGGGGTGTGAATACTTTCTGAAGGCATTGTAGCTCTTCTCATCTTTCTATATTAATGAATTAAAGTCTGTGTCCCAAATGGCACCTTATTCCCTATATATTCAAAGTCGGGGTCCCCTCATGGGGTCGACCTGCAGTCGCCAAATAAAAACATATATAATTTAGGGAGAAAAAAAACAAGAGTACATATTATTGTATGAGGCAATATACAAAAATGTTTAAGAATGCATTGATTTGAAGGTTATTTGTTGATGTAAAAATCTAAATGTATCAATTTTAAGGTTGTGTAATGAGATCTGAGTCCCCAGGTCTCCGCTGTTCAAATAGTTTGAATACCACTGCCCTATAAAGTGCAGTACATTGACCAGAGCCCTATAACCCCATTTTAGACACATGCACCCTCGAGATCTAGTTCCCCTTTCAGTATGCGGAGACAGGAAGTTCAAGGTCATCTGACTACCTGCATTGGCGTGAGACTGGCCGACATGGCGGTGAATCCTTCGATGTCACTGAAATAGATGGTGACAGAGTCGTAGGTTTCCGCCCGCACCGTCTTCCCAGCAATCAGCTGGACAGCCACCGATCTATAAATACAGAAACCAAATCTAAAACAGACACACACAGACAGACAGAAGCACTCGCACACAAACATGGAGGGAATCGCATGAACTTCGCACCGCTTCTAAAAGTGGACAATGATACTCTGGTGTTTCATATACACCAGATTATGTTGTCATCCACCCCCACCCAGGTGTCCACAAGACAGGCCGCTAGCCAAAGGAGAGGCAGACATGAACACAGCAAAAAAGAAAGACAGACACAAAGAGAGAAATAAAGACAGAATATTTTTTTTTTTTAAAAGGTTGCTCGTTTACAATCAGCAAACCTTCTTTCCTCATCTGCATCGAAACCGAAAGGAGACAAGTGTGTGTGGGAGTGTGTTACCGTGGCAACATCTGGGTGAGGAGGCCCTCGGCCCTCCTCTTCTCCTCCAGGAGCTGGGCGGTGCGCTCGCTGACCACCTCCTCCAGGTTGGTGGCATACTGCTCCATGCGGGACAGCAGGTCATCCAGAATGTTCTCGCCCACGCTGGTGGGTGGTGACACACAATTACATGAGAAAATAACACACACTTGTACAGCACAAACGTATACAGTGCATTCGGAAAGTATTCAGACCCCTTGACTTTTGCCACATTTTGTTACATTACAGCCCTATCCCCCCCCCCCCAATCTACACACAATATCTCATAATGACAAAGCAAAAACAGGTTTGTAGACATTTTTGCTAATTTATAAAGAATAGGTTGGATGGGGAACGTCTCTGAACAGCTATTTTCAGGTCTCTCCAAAGATGTTAGATCGGTTTCAAGTCCGGGTTCTGGCTAGGCAACTCAGGGGCATTCAGAGACTCATCATGAAGCCACTCCTGTGTTGTCTTGGCTGTGTACATAGGGCCATTGTCCTGTTGGAAGGTGTCTTTCACCCCAGTCTGAGGTGTGAGTGCTCTGGAGCAGGTTTTCATCAAGGATCTCTCTGTACTTTGCTCCGTTAATCTTTCCCCCGGTCCTGACTAGTCTCCCAGTCCCTGCCTTTGAAAACCATCCCCACAGCATGATTCTGTCACCACCAAGGTTTCCTCCAAACGTGACGCTTGGCATTCAGGCCAAAGAGTTCAATCTTGGTTCCATCAGACAATAGAGTCTTGTTTCCACCGATTGCTCAGTTTGGCCGGGTGACCAGCTCTAGGAAGAGTCTTGGTGGTTAAAACTTCTTTCATTTAAGAATGATGGAGGCCGCTGTGTTCTTGGGGACCTTCAATGCTGTATAATTTTTGTGGTACCCTTCTCCAGATCTGTGCCTCGACACAATCCTGTCTCGGAGCTTTATGGACAATTCCATTGACTTCATGGCTTGGTTTTTGCTCTGACATGCAGTCAACTGTGGGACCTTATAGACAGGTGTGTGCCTTTCCAAATCATGTACAATCAATTGAATTTACCACAGGTGGACTCCAAATCAAGTTTTAGAAACATCTCAACGATGATCAATGGAAACAGGATGCACCTGAGTTCAATTTCGAATCTCATAGCAAAGGGTTTTAATACTTGTAAAAAACAGATACCTTATTTCCATGTTTAATACATTTGCAACAAAAATCTAAAAATCTGTGTTCACTTTGTCATTATGGGTTATTGTTTGTAGATTGATAAGATTTTGTATTTATTTTATCAATTTTAGAATAAGGCTGTAACGTAACAAAATGTAGGAAAAGGGAACGGGTCTGAATACTTTCTTAACCTCTCTAGGGTAGGGGGCAGCATTCGGAATTTTGGATGAAAAGCATGCCCAAATTAAACGGCCTGCTACTCGGGCCCAGAAGATATTATATGCATATAACTGGTAGAGTTGGATAGAAAACTCTAAAGTTTCCAAAACTGCTAAAATAGTGTCTGTGAGTATAACATAACTGATTTAGCAGGTGAAAACCTGAGAAAAAATCCATTCAGGAAGTAGTTTTGTTTTTGTTTTTGTAGTTTTCTATTCAATGCCATTACAGTATCCATTGACTTAGGACTCCATTTGCAGTTCCTATGCCTTGCACTAGATGTCAACAGTCTTTAGAAATCGTTTCAGGCTTGTATTCTTATAAATGAGAGAGTAAGACCAGTCTGAACGAGTGGACCCTAACGTGACGCAGAGTTTTTTCAGGCGTATGTGCATTTCTTGTTTACCTTTTGTATTGACAACGTTATTGTCCGGTTGAAATATTATAGATAATTTAAGCTAAAAAAACAACCCGAGGATTGAATATAAACATCGGTTGACATGTTTCTATGAACTTTACAGATACAATTTGGATTTGAGTTTGAGCCTATGGATTACTGAAGAAAACTCGCTAACAAAACTGAGGTTTTTGGATATAAAGAGACTTCATCGAACAAAAGGAACATTTATTGAGTAAATGAATGTCTTCAGATTGCCACCATATGAAGATCAAAGGTAAGGGATTCATTTCATCTCTATTTCTGAGTTTTGTAACGCTTCTGCTTGGCTGGTTACTGTTTGTAATAATTTGTCAACTGGGCTATGTTCTGGGCTAGGTATGTTCTGGGCTAGGTATGCTTTCGCCGAAAAGCATTTTATAAACATGACACTGTGGTTAGTTTAACAAGAAGTTAATCTTTAAACCTATGTAAAATATGTTTTGTTTTCTGAATTTTTATAATGAGCATTTCTATAATTGAATTTGGCGTTCTGCAACCTCACTGGATGTTGGCCAGATGCGGACGCTAGCGTCCCACATACCCTAGAGAGGATAATGCACTGTACATGCATGCACACACAAAAACATACACACATACAGTATGAACTCAGAAACACACACACAAACAAACACAGACAATGGCACATGCACACATAAAGGTGCGCTCATAGGCACAGGCACACACACACACACACTACAGGAAAGGGTATTAGTTGGATGCTCAAAGGAAGTTTGGTTGGTTGTCACATGGATATGCGTGTGTATTTCCTCTGTACCTCGCCTTTCCTTATCTGTTGCTCCCCATGCTACCTTCTCCTCCTTTCCTTTTCTCTCCCTCCCTCTCTATCTCTGAGCAGGATTAATGTCATGATGCATGTTGACAGTGCCTGTCCCTAGAGACGTGTGTGTGTGTGTGTGTGTGTGTGTGTGTGTGTGTGTGTGTGTGTGTGTGTGTGTGTGTGTGTGTGTGTGTGTGTTGTGTGTGTGCTGCACTGCATGTCCATCTCCCTCTCTCTCTCTCTTTCCCAGGAGTCTGCCCTGTTTTATCCCTAACCTGTATAATGGAGCCTCCGCCACTCTGCAACTCTCTATTGTTCTTTCCTAGTACATCACCTGGGTTCAAGTAGTATTGGTTTGCTATTCAAATACGTTGAGCGTTTGCTTCAGCCTGCCTGCAGTGCCAGTTGGGCATGGTTGAACATTTTGGGACAATTTTATTGGTTCTATTGTGCCAGGCATGCACGGATAAAGTGTCTGAAAGAAAACAAATATGATTTGAACCCAGTCTGTGTGTAACGTGGCCAACTGCCCTCTCAGAGATCTTTAGTCCCAACAGGGCTTTTATTGCCCTTGACACTACAACATTTAGAGCACAGGGTACTAAACACACAGGTTGTCAAACTGAACTGCAACAATAAATAAAAAAACTTCCCATCTTAGGAGTGATGGGGTTGAACCGACAAGATCTTCAAACATCTTGTTACAATACTGTATCACTGTGTTCTTGTTCTGACATCTGTGATATACACAGTGTACAAAACATTAGGAACACCTGCTCATTCCATGACTTAGACTCACCAGGTGAATCCACTTGTTAAATTCACTTCAAGCAGTGCAGATGAAAGGGAGGAGACAGGATTTTTAAGCCTTGAGACAATTGATACATGGATTGTGTATGTGTGCCATTAAGAGGGTGAATGGGCAAGACAAAAGATTTAAAGATGCACTATGCAGAAATAGTTGTTTTGGGTTCTGTTCTCAGATAATGCTTTTTCCGTAAAGTTTTTAAAAAATCTGACACAGCAGTTGCATTAAGGAGAAGTCTATCTTTAATTCTGTGAATACCACTTGTGTCTTTTATCAATGTTTATTATGAATATTTCTGCAAAATCACCAGATGTTTTGGAATCAAAACATTACTGCACGTAACGCGCCAATGTAAACTGAGATTTTTGGATATAAATATGCACATTATCGAACAAAACATACATGTATTGTGTAACATGATGTCCTATGAGTGTCATCTGATGAAGATCATCAAAGGTTAGTGATTCATTTTATCTATATTTCTGCTTTTTGTGACTCCTATCTTTGGGTGGAAAATGGCTGTGTTTTTTCGACTTGGCTCTGAACTAACATAATCATATGTTGTGCTTTAGCTGTAAAGCATTTTTGAAATCTGACATGATGGGTAGATTACCAAGATGTTTATCTTTCATTTGCTATATTGGACTTGTTAATGTGTGAAAGTTACATACTTCTAAAAAATATTTTGGAATTTCACGCGCTGCCTTTTCAGCGGAATGTTGTCGAGGAGTTCCGCTGCGCTAGAAAGGTTAATTATTGATTTTTTTGTATCTCTTACTTTTTCTACTTTCAATTTTTTAGGTATTTTCTTAAAACCGCATCGTTGCTTAAGGGCTGGTAAGTTAGCATTTCACTGTAAGGTCTACACCTGTTGTATTCGGCACATGTGACAAATAACATTTGATTTGATTTGAAGCATTGGAGTCAACATTGGCCTGCATCCCTGTGGAACGCTTTCCACACTTTGTAGAGTCCATGCCTCAACAAATTGAGGCTTTTCTGAGGGCAAAGGGGGGTGCAACTCAATATTAGGAAGATGTTCGTTATGTTCTGTACACTCAGTGTATATGTGATTGTGCACTGCAGTGTCTCACCAGCTGGGGCAGAGTCTCTTTACGGTCACTCTGAGGGAGGAGAAGTCTGGTCGGTCACTGGGCCTCTCACTCCAGCACGCCCCCATCAGAGCCTCCACACCCTCTGGACACTCTGCCCTGTCCGTGTGGGGCCTGAGGGGGCTACCTCCGCCCCCCACACACACCCCGGCCTTGACCCTCTCCACTATGTCTGGGGGGGAGAGAGACTGTTGAATAAGACAGTGAGGAGGAGAGAACACACCCCAGAGCAGCGAGGTATGGGGGTCTCTCTCTACATACCTCTTGCCTCGAGGTTGTTGTTGGGGATATGGAAAGGGCCCCTGCGGTACACCACCTCCTGAACAATAATGCCAAAACTGTAGACATCCCCCTTCTGGGTGCCAGAGGAGGGCATGCTGTCCCTCAGCAGTTCCGGGGCCCTCCACAGCAAGGCTGGGAAGAGAGAGGGGCTTAATGTATGAGAAGCTCATGTTGTTAGTTATACTGTTTACAACTGTGTATCTGTAATCTCTGTCTCTCTTTCTCCCTCTTCTCCTTTCTTCTTTCTCGCCCCTTTCACTTTATTGTAACTTTACAAAATTCCAAGGTTTTCCAGAAATCCTGGTTGGAATATTCTGGATATGCTGCTTATTCTCTCCTGATTCAGAGAAACTGGGATTTCTGGGAAACCTGAGAATTTGGGGAATGTTACCCAGAATGTTGCGACCCTACACTCACATGTCCAGTGTTTTTTAGACCAGCCCTCCTCGTCCTGGCCGGGGGGTCTTCTGAGGAGACTGAGGCCATGGTCGGTCACCTTTAGGACGAAGCGACTATCCACCACACAGTTAGATGACGACAGGTGACCATGGGAGCGCAGGGGGCTGCGGTGCAGGTAGTCCATCCCCTGAAGCAGACACACCTTTCAGTTTATTAGGACCAATTCCCCCACAGACTGGAATTACACTGATATCAACTTCCACTTCAGTTTTGTTTGCCTTGTATCACGCCCATAGAGACAGCCATAGACATTATGTAACTCATACGGCATGAAAAATCGAGAGTTTTGAGAAAATGTACCTTGACAATGTCCAGCATCAGGGAGAACTTGAAGCTCCAGTGAAGCTTAATGGAAGCATTCTTCAAAATGTCCTGGAGTTTGGGGGATGCAATTGGACTTTATGCTCGTGATGTATTGAAGATGCAGTGAAGGGAGGGTTATGTGCATTTAAAGCAGTGGTGTGTGTGTGTGTGTGTGTGTGTGTGTGTGTGTGTGTGTGTGTGTGTGTGTGTGTGTGTGTGTGTGTATGCGTGTGTTACCTGCAGGCTCCCTTTAGGACAGTACTCAGTCAGCAGAAAGAACTGTGGAGGTTCCAGACAAGCACCAATGACGCTGCAGATGTTTGGGTGGCTCAAATCTCTACACTGCACACGTGTGTGTGTGAGAGAGAGAGAGGAGTCCATATAAAACAGATATGACAAAATAATAAACTTACAGAATTTATAACATGTACATTAAGCACTCCACTCTCTACTAACACTCGATAACAGACACAAACACCACAACGAGGAGGGCCTCACCTGCTTCAGTTCAGTGAGCAGCTCTCTGTTCAGACACACACTCTTCACATTCAGCAGTCGCACTGAACAGATGTTCTCCTGAAAGCACCAGGGGGAACGACAGAGCCAAAATGGCAGACTAAAAATAACCCAAATCCCCATGTTGATGATGATGAAAAATACATAATGGCACAGCCTGGCTTCTAATCGGCATGATCATTTCATTAGATGTCAGTTCACAGGACCAGGTGTCAGAGTTTGGGACACCTGCATAGAAAGTCTCAAAGTATACACTACCGGTCAAAGATTTTAGAACACTTACCCATTCAATGGTTTTTCTTTATTTTTACTATTTTCTACAGTGTAGAATAATAGTGAAGACATCAAAACGATGAAATAACACATATGGATGGAATCATGTTGTAACCAAAAAAGTGTTAAACAAAGCAACACATATTTTATATTTGAAATTCTTCAAAGTAACCACCCTTTGCCTTGATGACAGCTTTGCACACTCTTGGCATTCTCTCAACCAGCTTCACCTGGAATGCTTTTCCAACAGTCTTGAAGGAGTTCACACATATGCTGCTTTTCTTCACTCTGCGGCCCAACTCATTCCAAACCATCTCAGTTTGGTTGAGGTTGGGAGATAGTGGAGGCCAGGTCATCTGATGAAGCACCCCATCACTCTCCTTCTTGGTAAAATAGCCCTTACACAGACTGGAGGTGTGTTGGGTCATTGTCCTTTTGAAAAACAAATGATACGCCATCCCATATGGTTTGGGACTATCACTGCAGATTGCTGTGTTAGCCATGTTGGTTAAGTGTGCCTCAAATTCAAAATAAATCACAGACAGTGTCACCAGCAAAACACCCCCACACCATAACACATCCTCCTCCATTCTTTACGGTGGGAAATACACATTCAGCTATCATCAATTCACCCACACCGCATCTCACAAAGACATGGCGGTTGGAGCCAAAAATCTCAGTTTTGGATGCCAAACCAAGTGGTTTCTTGGCAGTAATTCGACCACGAAGGCCTGAACAGTTGATGTTTAGATGTGTCTGTTACTTGAACTCTGTGAAGCGTTTATTTGGGCTGCAAATTCTGAGGCTGGTAACTCTAATGAACTTATCCTCTGCAGCAGAGGTAACTCTGGGTCTTCCATTCCTGTGGTGGTCCTCATGAGAGCCAGTTTCATCATAGCACTTGATGGTTTTTGTGACTGCACTCAAAGAAACCTTCAAAGTTCTTGACATTTTCCATATTGACTAACCTTCATGTCTTAAACTAATGATGGACCATCATTTCTCTTTGCTTATTTGAGCTGTTCTTGCCATAATATAGACTTGGTATTTTACCAAATAGGGCTATATTCTGTATACCTCCCTACTTTGTCACAACAAAACTGATTGGCTCAAACGCATTAAGAAGAAAATAAATTCTAAAAATTTACTTTTAAGAAGGCACACCTGTGAATTTAAATGCATTCCAGGTGACTACCTCATGAAGCTGGTTGAGAGAATGCCTAGCGTGTGCAAAGCTGTCATCAAGGCAAAGGGAGGCTATTTGAAGAATCTCAAATGTAAAATATATTTTGATTTGTTTAACACTTTTCTGGTTACTACATGATTCCATATCTGTTATTTCATAGTTTGTGTCTTCACTGTTATTCTACAATGCAGAAAATAGTAAAAAATAAAGAAAAACCCTTGAATGAGTAAGTGTTCTAAAACTTTTGACCGGTAGTGTAGTTATTCCACTTCTGAGGCATGGTGGGGATGGAATATAAATAACGTCTAGCCCTGAAAAACTCTGGGCCCAAATGATATTCCCCCTCTCACCTCTCACTCCTCCTCCAGTCAAGTAAGTTTTTAGAAAAATTCAAGGCCCTAATTTCAACATTGTATAAGTAAAGTGTTGCCAATATGGACAAGCAATTGATTCGCACTTATAGGAAAAACTCAAGGCCCTAAATGCAACATTGTAAAAGTGAGCAATGAGGACAAGCAATTCTCACTTTATAGACGGCCGTTCTGTGGGAGGATGGTTTGTCCTTCATATTTCCCAGGATGGACTCCAGAGAAGCATCGATGGACTTGGAGTTGAGGTACGGTACCTGTAAACACACAACAATCCACATTATCATGCACTTTATTATGAGCGTGTGTGTGTGTGTGTGTGTGTGTGTGTGTGTGTGTGTGTGTGTGTGTGTGTGTGTGTGTGTGTGTGTGTGTGTGTGAGAGAGTTTCTCTGTGGTCCACTGTAGCTTAGTTAGTTGGTAGAGCATGGTGCTTGCAATTCCAGGACAGCTGGTTTAACTCCTGGGACCACCCATACTTAAAATGTATGCATCCAAGGCTGTAAGTTCCTTTGGATAAAAGTATCTGCTAAATGACATATGTTAGTGGAAAACCTGCATTAATTAGTTGATCCTCAAAGTCATTACACTGAATCATTTGTTATTTCTCCTTAGTTGTGGTTTTCATTAAACAACAAAACAGGGCACAGTAACTGAGAGGAGTGGGTGCACAAAGTTGAGTACCAATTCATAATAGTAAAGGTACTGTAGTATGGTCATTGAAAAATGTATAATGATGAAATGATGCGATAAAATTTAGCAGAGGAATAGAAAAAGTGCTTGCTTCAGTAACACTGCAGTTTATGGGAAAGGAGAGTAAGGTGGTACTGTAGGGAATATAGGCTTTGGGGGGTTTGGCATCAACCAAAGATAATATGCAACGTCATCAACTGTGCAGTCAGGCATCAGATGTTAGCTGATACGTTAAACACCTATCCAGACGTGAGAGATCTGGCAAGTGTCTGCTGTGTAGTCAGATGCTAGCTGATACGTTAAACACCTATCCAGACGTGAGAGATCTGGCAAGTGTCTGCTGTGCAGTCAGGCATCAGCTGTTAGCTGATACGTTAAACACCTATCCAGACGTGAGAGATCTGGCAAGTGTCTGCTGTGTAGTCAGATGCTAGCTGATACGTTAAACACCTATCCAGACGTGAGAGATCTGGCAAGTGTCTGCTGTGCAGTCAGGCATCAGCTGTTAGCTGATACGTTAAACACCTATCCAGACGTGAGAGATCTGGCAAGTGTCTGCTGTGTAGTCAGATGCTAGCTGATACGTTAAACACCTATCCAGACGTGAGAGATCTGGCAAGTATCTGCTGTGTAGTCAGATGCTAGCTGATACGTTAAACACCTATCCAGACGTGAGAGATCTGGCAAGTGTCTGCTGTGTAGTCAGATGCTAGCTGATACGTTAAACACCTATCCAGACGTGAGAGATCTGGCAAGTGTCTGCTGTGTAGTCAGCCTGGAACGTTGCCAGTGACTCAAACCCCTCCTCCGATGCCTCACCTTTCCTGCCGAGGACGAGCTGTTCCCCATCATGGTGACATCACCGGGGCTAACCCTCCATAGGACCACAGACACCTTCTTCCGGATGATGTGTTCCCTGTGTCACAGGAGAAGTACTTCCTGGGTCAAAAACATCATGATGACCTACTGCACTTAACACTATATGGGCAACGACATCGAATTGTGTTTCTCCTGAGAAACTGTGCAGGTTTTCTATTGTATGCAAACCCCATATAACAGTGCCAAGCAACGTCAAAGCCTGTTCCATGGGGGTGCAGTGCATATGCAACTGTTGGAATTTCCACTCTGTCACACATGCATGTGTTTGTGCCTGGGTCACAACACTGGCACCTGTTCAACAGGATTTTTATACACAATGTCAAATATATTTAATCTCCTTCATTTACAGGTAGGGGAACACAATTGTCAATTCTTGTTTCATGCATTTAGATCATTTTAGTGTCTGCAAGAATACTGCAGACCTATTATATGGGACTTGCACACAATTTAAAATCTACTAACTTGCTCTACATAATAAACAATGGCATAACATGTTTCGTGAACACATTGCCTACACGTCGGCTGCAGATAGGGCCTTCACAGTAGTACAGTGTACCATTCTCTCTCTCTCTACTTCCTCTCTCCATTATTAACTGTTATTGAACCATCGTTCTTAATGCTCGTGGGCATCAAGGTCTCCTCCCAGGACTAGCAATCACCACGCCGTTCATATTATTGCATAAATGTTCCCATTTAGGCAAGTCAGTTAAGAACAAATTGTTATTTACAATGATGGCCTAGGAACAGTGGGTTAACTGCCTTTTTCATGGGCAGATCGACAGATTTGTACCTTGTCAGCTCGGGGATTCGATCTAGCAACACTTTTGGTTACTAGTCCAACGCTCTAACCACCAGGCTACCCTGCCGCCGCTAATTTAAAAGTAATCGTTTGGAAAGGAAAATGTATCACATGAAAGGGTCATGTGGGCTAAACTAGAGGCTGAGCCACCGAGACATTGGAGCGAATGTCTTATTCCTAAGGATGATAGTTTCCTGCATGCTCACTCACACACAGGTTGGAGTGGGATCAAACACACACACACACACACACACACACACACACACACAAAAAATTACATGCACGCACACACATGGGGCTTTGGGTGAGTTCATGACGAGAAAAAGATAAGCAAGTGGGTACAGATTCATTCTGCATTAATCCATCTTTTGTGTGAGAGACTTATGATGCCCTCTCCCCACTTTCTTGAATAATGCTGGGATATTCAAAAATGAATCCCTACGTTGGCTGCCAAACTCCTCTAATTACATGGGAGACAGAGAGCGATAAAGCGAGAGAGAGCTCCACACTATGGACTATACACATGACTTACCGGAACAGCGTTGCACGTTGTACATTTGCAACGGCTGGACTACCGCTAGATGGAAAAAGGACAATACTGTGTGTGTGTGTGTGTGTGTGTGTACCTGTAGAGAAGACATATGATAAGTGTCCCGGTGGCCAGGAAAACAGCAATGGTCCCCACAGCTATCGCAAACCTCTTCTCTGCAACACAAATACACATGTACACTGTAGCATAAGCTTTGATGACAGGTCAACAATGCCAAACGGTCACGCCCGAAATACGTGGTAGCATAGACTGTTCTCAAACAAACCTTTTATTAAACAAGGATTTTTATTGCTTTTCATGTGTCACGCCCTGGCCCTAGTATTCTGTGTTTTCGTTATTATTTTGGTTAGGCCAGGGTGTGACATGGGGATTTATGTGGCTTTTTTTGTCTGGGGTTGTTTGTAGTAATGGGATTGTGTTTAGAGTAGTACTCTAGGTAAGTCTATGGTTGCCTAGATTGGTTCTCAATCAGAGGCAGGTGTTTATCGTTGTCTCTGATTGGGAACCATATTTAGGCAGCCATATTCTTTAGGTCTCTTGTGGGTGATTGTTCCTGTTCCTGTCTTTGTGTTTGTTGCACCAGAGAGGACTGTTTCGGTTTTTCACGTTTATTGTTTTGTATTATGTTAATGTTTGAGTTTTTTCTTTATTAAAGAACATGAACACCAACTACGCCGCATTTTGGTCCGATCCTTGCTACACCTCCTCTTCAGAGGAGGAGGAAGAAGAGAACCGTTACATCATGACTCATGTGGAAAATAGATTTTCTCAATATAAACGCCTGAATAAATAAAGGGGAAATAAATCAATAATGTGTAGGGAAATAAATCAATGTGTAGTGTATCTAATGTATTAGATTAAAATTTGAATCTTTATCATCGTTTTAAGGGGATTAATTTATCAATAAATGCGCAAAAGTGGTCAAATAAAACTTTCTCATTTGCATTCTTGCGTCTCTCCCACATTAATCCCTTCTTAACACTAATTATATATATATATATATATATATATATATATATATATAAAGCCCAAACATCAATAAGTTCCACACATTCTTCTAGGAGCCATATGTACAAGTCCCTGTCTGCCAAAGCAAGCTGGAAGCAACGGCAAAGAAAACATTTTCGGACCATATCAAATCCAGATAGAGAATTCCAGATAGAACACAATTGATAACGAAGAATAAAACCCGGGTTACTTCTCAAATAGCATCCTATTCCCATTCACAGTGTTCTACTTTGGACCAGGACTGTGTAGGGAATAGGGTGTCATTTGTAACGCAACCCGTTACATAACCCTGGCTAGACCATTATGAGGTAGACTGAGGTCTACCTAGGTAGCTGAGGGGACTTTCATAAAACGGTATTAAAAGAAGTCCATATTTCAGTGGAAAATAAAATAAAGATTTCCTTTCGTCCAGCAGGCATAAGTGAATAATTCAATGTGTCATTATTTTTGGGAGTCAATTCTCATTCTCTCTGGTTCTTTAGAGGATATATGGGACTCTGGCCCCCCCATTTGGTGTGGTAACACACTGCAAGTGCTGTCAAGTGACAATACTTACATGACATATAAGGACATACAAGCCTGGAGAGGACAGACCACCATGCCAGCTGCCTGCTGTTTTTCATCAAGTAAACAAATGAACTAATCAAACGAATGTACTTTGATAAATTAATTAAGATCGGGAATAAATTATGACTAAATAAATTATACATTTATATCATGAGACCAAAGTCACTTTGCCTCCATTTTGGCACATTTTGGCACCAAATATTTCTGGAAGCTATAGAAATGCATTTATGTCTGCATTCGTTTTTGCCAAATGTATTATATTACAGACAACTTAATGAATACTTTTAAATTATATTATGTGAGCTAAACATAAAAATAGAAACATATATACAACATTTTCCTTATTTCAAGTTTTCTTTTTTGATTACTAATGGTACTTTCCCCACTTCAACATCAAAATACTAATATACATTTTGTCCTTGAAACATTTAATTAAAATACTGTAGAAATCCATTCATTCCTATGGATGACTGTACCTACTGGGGCGTGCCAATATGGCCGACCGATGGCTTCAAAGCCTCGCAAATCATCAGCAATTCCGGGTATATCTACATCATTGCATTAGACTGATAATGAGTATTACCAGAAAGCATGGGACAACATTTAACCAGCAGCTGCATTTTTGGTCATACAGTGGGGCAAAAAAAGTATTTAGTCAGCCACCAATTGTGCAAGTTCTCCCAATTAAAAAGATGAGAGAGGCCTGTAATTTTCATCATAGGTACACTTCAACTATGACAGACATAATGAGAAAAAAAATCCAGAAAATCACATTGTAGAATTTTTAATGAATTTATTTGCAAATTATGGTGGAAAATAAGTATTTGGTCACCTACAAACAAGCAAGATTTCTGGCTCTCACAGACCTGTAACTGCTTCTTTAAGAGGCTACTCTGTCCTCCACTTGTTACCTGTATTAATGGCACCTGTTTGAACTTGCTATCAGTATAAAAGACACCTGTCCACAACCTCAAACAGTCACACTCCAAACTCCACTATGGCCAAGACCAAAGAGCTGTCAAAGGACACCAGAAACAAAATTGTAGACCTGCACCAGGCTGGGAAGACTGAATCTGCAATAGGTAAGCAGCTTGGTTTGAAGAAATCAACTGTGGTAGCAATTATTAGGAAATGGAAGACATACAAGACAACTGATAATCTCCCTCGATCTGGGGCTCTACGCAAGATCTCACCCCGTGGGGTCAAAATGATCACAAGAACGGTGAGCAAAAATCCCAGAACCACACGGGGGGACCTAGTGAATGACCTGCAGAGAGCTGGGACCAAAGTAACAAAGCCTACCATCAGCAAGGGCATTGAAGATGAAACGTGGCTGGGTCTTTCAGCATGACAATGATCCCAAACACACCGCCCGGGCAACGAAGGAGTGGCTTCGTAAGAAGCATTTCAAGTTCCTGGAGTGGCCTAGCCAGTCTCCAGATCTCAACCCCATAGAAAATCTTTGGAGGGAGTTGAAAGTCCGTGTTGCCCAGCAACATCACTGTTCTAGATGAGATCTGCATGGAGGAGTGGGCCAAAATACCAGCAACAGTGTGTGAAAACCTTGTTAAGACTTACAGAAAACGTTTGACGTCTGTCATTGCCAACAAAGGGTATATAACAAAGTATTGAGATAAACTTTTGTTATTGACCAAAACTTATTTTCCACCATAATTTGCAAATAAATTCATTAAAAATCCTACAATGAGATTTCTTTTTCTCATTTTGTCTGTCATAGTTTAAGTATACCTATGAGGAAAATTACAGGCCTCTCTCATCTTTTTAAGTGGGAGAACTTGCACAATTGGTGGCTGACTAAATACTTTTTTGCCCCACTGTATATACCTAACCCAAGCAGGTCTGATACGGGTCAGCTATCAACTCAACACAAAATGATCATGTGAGTACTGCAGAGACTAGAGAAGACTAGGGAAGGTCCATTGGTGTAACAAACACACAGTACCGATATTGATGAAGAGCTCATCTTTGAAGCCAAAGTGGGGTGTGTCCTTCGGTGGAGTCTTCCTCCCTCCTGGCCAGTAGACTTGGACCCCCTCCACTGGCTCATAAGCCTTATTCGTACCAAAGTAATTGGCGATTACCTACCAGGGGAGAAGATAGCATGACCTATGATTACTTAACATTTTTTGGCATATTAAAAGGCTGTGTGTTGAATGCAGCCCATTTCAAGGATGTCAATCACAGGAAGGAGGGACAGGAAGTTCAAGTTCACGAGTCATTTTCCTTTTAGAAATGATCTATGGATGTCACATACCAGTAGATGCTGGCATGATCTTAACTTGCCATAGTAATCAATATAGCATCCACATGCTATCCAAAATACAAGTCAGATCTACTGTAATACTGAATGTCAGTATGTCAATAGGCTTTGCATGCAAATTATCATTATTGTTTTCCCGGTAGGCATTCTCTCACTATTGTGAAGCTCAAAACCTCCTGGCTGATCGGTTTACATTTCCCTTAGATCTTTTTTAAATGTACTCATTTTGTTGCCACATCACTCATTTGCTGAGAAGACATGAGACTTGAAAGGTGATGAGATGCATGGTCGGATGAAGCCACGTTGACAGAAACCAAAATAACATTTGGTTTTGTTTTGAAACCAGCAGCGAGGGGCCAACAGAGAGGGGCCAACAAGAGAGGGGCCAACAGAATGTTGCAACAAAATACATTTATAATAAATAACTGTCATTTGAAATAACTTTAAGGTCCAATATTAAAAGCCATTTCAAGGTGATAATTAAGAGACTGCACTCTCCAGAGCTTTTAGTAGTAGCCCTGATGACCAAGCTGGTCCTAGGTAGGTACTTGATAGAAGAGTAGAGAAGTGTGTGTGTGTGTGTGTGTGTGTGTGTGTGTGTGTGTGTGTGTGTGTGTGTGTGTGTGTGTGTGTGTGTGTTGCACTCTGTATTCCACTGGTTGGGTGTTCAGGATCAGAAATACACTGAAGTCAGACAACTGAAATGTGGGCCGAAGAGATAAGATTCAGGTTGAAAAGCAAAACGACAATAAATTCAGTGGCAAAGAATTAAATCAGCACTGTAATTGTTCAGAAGAGTGTCAACATGGGTGTTAAACTTTTTGACAGGCTGCGATAACAGTGGCTTCAGATGTGAACACTGTAGACGTTAGCAGAAAATAAGGGGAAAACAGAGGGTTGGAAAGGAGGGAGGGAGGGAGAGAGAGCAACAACAACAAAAAGAGAGAGAGAGAGAGTGCAAGAGAGAGAGCGCAAGAGAGAGAGGTTTTATATTATTTTTTCAATACGGAAATAGGCAGACAGTGAGACAGTGGTATGGCAAGATAAAGATGGAGAAATAGAGAGTGACAGAGAGACCGAGAGACAGAGAGTGCGATGTAGGAGATAGAAGGACTGAAAGATAGAGAGTGACAAAGTGATAGAAATAGACAGAAAGGAAGTGTTCGAGTGATAGAAAGAAAACAGAGCGAGTGACAGAGATAAAGAGAAAGTGTGATTAGGGTATTAGCGTCTGACTTTGAACTCCCCGTCGTTCTCTGCGCCCTGGATGTGCTTCATCATATAGGCAGACTCCCTGTCTCCATTGGCGTCCATGGTAACGTCACCCTGGATACCTTTAACGGACAGAGTCCAGAAAACAAACATATGGGCTATCCACACCTCACGTGTCGTCATGTTTGAAACACCGTCATATACAGGTAACTGCCAAAATAAAGGAAACACCAACATAGTGTCTTAGTAAGGCATTGGGCCAAATTAATGGGCTGCTGTTTATTTTTATACAAGGCCCAAAGCATGATAGGATGTAAAACTGCTTAATTAACTCCTGTGTTGAAGAACCTGCTTTCAATATACTTTGTATTCCTCATTTACTCTTTGTTTTTGCAGTTACCTGTACATCTCTCTGTGAGGCAATGAAGCTGCCTTCTTGGCCAGGTCTCCCTTGAAAAATAGGAATTTTGACCTCAATGGGCCTGCTGTGCAAAACATAAAACATCAAATTAAATAATTGTATTATATAAATGAAATATAATCACTCTTGTAAATAACATCTGTAAATAGTATTAATGACCTTCAACTGATAACATACAGGTGAAATGAATCATCCAAAAGGGCTGACCTGTGATGGTTCGGTTCCACATCTTGTGGGTTATGGTGAAGCCGTCGTATGGGTCCCCGCGTTCCGCCAGGGTTTCATTCAGAGCCTGAGCATACAGCCATACAGAGTCATGGGCTATGGCTGCCAGCACCGACACCTGCCATTGGACAAACAGTCAGAAATAGAGAGTTACATATCCTGTATATACACTCTTAGAAAAAAGGGTTCCAAAGATTCTTCTGCTGTCCCAATAGGAGAAACCCATGTTGGTTCCAGGTAGAAACCTTTCAGGTTCCAGGTAGACCGCTCTGTAGAAAGGGTTCTACATGGAACCCAAAATAATTCTAACTGGAACCAAAAGGGTTCTACCTGGAACCAAAAAAAGGTTATTCAAAGGGAAAGGTTCTAGGTTATTCAAACTCTTAAGTTCTAGATTGCCCCTTTTTTTCTAAGAGTGTACAGTATATATACAGTTAAACATAGTAGCTAAGTACCAGACCCGGGTTCAAAATAATATTTGGAAATCGGTCAAATATTTTAGCTGCGCTCAATTGAGCTTGCCTGGCGCAACGGAACCAATGAAATAGTCCCAAAAGCACAAAGCCCACCCCATCTGGCACTCCAGACAGGGTCAATCGACAGGTATGTGTGTGTTTCATAGCACACCTTTTCATTGGGTGCGTAGGCATAGCCAAAGTCCTCTCTGGATCTGCGGATGACGTCATTGGAGAAGTTCCAGTACCTCTGGTCGTTGGGTTTGTACAGAGACAGTAGAAACAGAGCCTGGTAGGCCTGCTTAGCCACGGAGTCATCCACATCTCCTGCAGCACATCAACACCATTCATTGATTCGTCCTGATGTTATAAAATCCCAGTAGCATTCCCAAAAGTCCCCATATAGTATTGTATTGTGTCGTAGGGTGCCAATTGGGACACGCCCTACCTCTTTTCCAGTCAAAGTTGCCAAACATCTCCTCCAGCCTGTAGGGCTCGAAGCAGAAGAAGACGTAGTCCCCTGTGGTGAGGCCTCTCCTGTGGGCCTCGACCAGGAAGTCCCTGACCACCTCCCCACGCGCTGAGATCACTATGACTACAGGGCAAGACACAAACATAGGCTACATTAAAATAACCCTATTAGCATACCAGTTAGCACGCATGGCCAATTACTTCAATGTAAATAGTAAGCTGGTGTGGACATTGGAACACGGAAAACTTACTGCGAGACACCTCGGCAACCTCCTGTAGCATGCGTGCTTGTGTGAGGGCTGTGTGAGTGTTGTCTTGCCCGAGAGGTGTTTGAAATGCCAGGTATTTAGCCACAGTGATGTTACTGACTTCAGCTTGGTACCTTATAGAAATAGAAATGCTAGCTCATTTCATCGGGTTCCTCCCTATGTAGAAGTACATCACATTCCAGTGTCTATTTGAAGTGTATTTATTGTATTATATCCTAATGTATTGTATCGTGCTGCGTCGTATCGTACCTGATTCCCTCAGCAGGGATGATCCAGGCAGGTCTGTGGTCGTAGATAATGCTTATACGTCTCCAGCCAAACTTCTCACAGATCTTCACAAAGAACGAGCCCATCTTGGTGAAGGGGCCAAACACTCTGGTAAGAGTGGGGTAAGCCTGTCACCGCCACAGAACATGGCATGTGATAATGTTGCAACTGTGTACTCCAGATTCTGCGGGATGTAAGTTAGCTACAGATAGTTACTGGCATATGAGTTATATTAAAAAGTGATATTGGACCTTTTTGATGAGAAACTGCTGGTCTGCGCAGGTGGGACTGACCACGGGAATGTTCCAGAAAGCTGCCAGCTTGGCAGTGATCGCACACACCTAAAGAGGGTGTTCTATCGTCATTGGATTGTAAAAATGCAGATAATGTAGTTAGTGCAATGTGATGTGTGATTTGTTTATTCGTGCCGGTGAAGGTGGGGGGGGGGCCTTACGTCGGAGCAGGCGGGGCCGATGAAAGCGCTGTAGTTCCGTCTGTACAGTAGCTCCACTATCTTCCCCGGGCCGTTCACGTCGCTGCACTCATCATCCACGTATTCATGCTCCAGCCAATGACCTGAGGACATACAACACAGTAGCTTACAGTGTTTCTCAGTGTGCTTCAGCCCCTCACAGCGGTTGCATGCAATACAATACAACTTCCTTGTCCATTTGTTATAGCAAACAACGGATCTGCGTTATGTATATTATGTATCACATATGTACTATACAATGTCTCTGTGTACTGACCTGCCAACAGATCGGGACTCCGGTTCACGGCGTCGATGGCGATGAGGGCGCCCGCCCCGATCCTGCCAACACTGAAGGGCATGGAGGTGTTGGGCAAGGACAGCAGCAGGGTGAACGTTGACCCTGCCACCCAGGGCACCGAGGACAGGAAGACAGGTAGCACTAGAGCCCTAAGCAGGAACGCCATCACTCTGGGAGATAAAGGAATGGAAGTATGGACCCTGGTTAATAACTCACTGTGGAGGAGGCTCCATAAAAGGACAAAGCCTTCAGTGAAGCCTATACGGTTTGTGTCTGGGATGTGCTCTGATAATGCGTTAGCTAAGGCATATGATAGGCTCATTATACAGTAATATGTTTCCCAAACTCACTTTGTTTTACTCAGAATCCAAAATGTGTAAGATTTGGGAAAACGTTAAAAGAAATGCTGTTGAATGTAGACTGTTTGAGTGTAGCGATGTGAATGGCCCGGGGTTGAATGTGTAACATTCAACATTGTTTAGAAAAATCTCGACATGACACCTTACACAACATAAAGTAATATAGGCCTATTCACACAAAAAATGCAAACATAGAGAGTACAAACGTGGTTTGTAACGGTTCAATATACATTTCAATATGAAATTCACTTACCAGGCATTCAGTCAAATATTATAAAGACGTGGCATATTTCGAAATGATGTTCTCCGAGGCCCCACTACAGCAAATTACAATTTAGCAACACCTGTTGTCCATCAGTTAGCCTAGTTAGTATATCAAAGCCTCCGTTGTGATGAGCATGCCAACCGTGAAACATAGTCAAATAGATATCCCTCGCAACTGCATCAACTACTGGACAGAGAATACAAGCATGCTCCCTAATTGCCTATGATACATCTTGTGGTTCTCAAATTAATCTTACAACATGTTCGCTAAACCCTGGGAAGATACAACCCACCCCGAATTTGTTTAACTTAACGACTGCACAAGTAAACAGTTGACATGGACAATTATGGAAGCACTTGAGTGCTGGCCTGTTTATACTGGTAGTAATACTTCCTGTTGTCATGGAACGAATACATGGGAATTCAGTAGATATCCATTGTCAATGATAATTAGGATTGGGGAGTAATTAGTTACATGTAATCTGATTACAAAAACTACATGATACATTTGACACTTTTCTGTTTTCTCAATGACATTCAATTCAGAATTGAAAAAAAGGTGCAAGTTTAAGTTTGTTCCACCTGAGTGAGTCTGACTATAAATCAAGAGACCACTATGATGACACACCAAATGTGTTCAATAGATCATCTTTGTTTTCTTCTAATTCCTTTTAAGTGGAATGCAATCCAAAAGTAACAGAATGTAATCTAATTATGTAACAGAATTTCAGGTAATCCAAAGGTTACGTAATTGATTACAATTTTGGCCAGGTAACTAGTAACTGTAATGGATTACATTTAGAAAGTTACCTACCCAACCCTGAGATTGTTAAATGTTTAATAAATGATGTTGTTCAGGTTCACTTCCTCCTTGGGGCTACTGTGTAGCAGTCCCAACTGGGATTTTAAATTGAATGTAATAGATTTCTCCAAGTGCAGTTCCAAACAATTCCCTTTTTAGGAATGGTTGTTTTCATTTGTCTTATTTTACAGGGGATTGGGGAAGTAAAATAGCCAGAAGGTTTATATAAAACAACAACGTCATTTTTTAATTGGATTCAAATTGACAAAAGTCCCCTTATCTATGAACTATGAGAAAACAGGATCGTGGGAAATGGCTTGAAGCTCCAACCAGGCTGAAAGCCAAAGGAGGCCAATCACTACTGCAAATAGACTCAACACCACCAGTCTGTATGACAAATAAAGACAAATGATATCTGCTCAGCCCGAAGATGGATGGTTTAAGAAAAGAGTAGCTTCCTCTTAGGAAAAACAGTTATGTTTATATTGAGGACTGGACCCAAGTCAGTGTCGTAGCAATTATTCAGAAGTCAATGTTGAAACACGGGATAGCACTTTCTGACTTTGTGCACGTAATTCATGGTGGCGATGTTCCAGTGAGAAACGGGGGATTAATAAACGTCAAAATATTGAACTGTCACATTGAGCAGGTAAGATTAAAGTATAAGGGTCAGAGTCCCTGTCCCGGATTAAACCTACTCCTGGATCCAAAAAGCACTGAGCACACAATCTGGGTCAGTTTAACCGAGATAGAGCGAGAGTCATGTGTCAGCAGGCCTGCCATAGAGAGATGTTGATGTGGTTCTAGGTGACCTTCCATTACTATCAGGTCATGAACTGTTGCTTTGCTGCAGTGATTTATTGTCAACAAGACGATGACACGCATTAGTGCTGGTTGCTGCTGAGCTAAATGGTGGAGATGGATTGATTTTTTTTTTACCAATGTCATAGCATAGCATGACATAACATGTCCTAACATGTTCGGTTCATATTCGGCATTCCAGGGGGGACCTGGTTCCTGGATTGTAATCGTTTTGACATGGAAAATGTGAATTCAAGGATTTTACATTTGGGGGTTCCCTTTCCCATTTCTACCATTGGTCATAGTCTAGGCTGGTGATGAACTGTTACATGGAGTATATCAAGTAACTAGAGACAACAGATGGAAAAACTACTGGGACCACCATACACTTGAGTCCCATATATAGTACATCCTATTATCCTGTAGATGGCAGTCATATCCTTTGTAAACTCTAGACAAATATAATCAAACACTGGGCCTGTATTCATAAAGTGTCTCAGTAGGAGTGCTGATCAAGGATCAGGTCGGTCTGTCTGTGTAATATTGTTTGTGATCTTAAAGGCAAAACTGATCCTAAATCAGCAGCCCTATCCTCGTCACCAAGCTTAGGACTCTGGGTCTGAACATCTCCCTGTCACGCCCTGACCTTAGTTATCTTTGTTTTCTTTATTATTTTGGTTAGGTCAGGGTGTGACTAGGGTGGGTATGATAGTTTTTGTATTGTCTAGGGTTTTTTGAATATTTAGTGGTTTTTGTAAGTCTAGGTATTTGTATGTTTATGGTGGCCTGAATTGGTTCCCAATCAGAGGCAGCTGTTTATCGTTGTCTCTGATTGGGGACCATATTTAGGTAGCCATTTTGTCTAGGGTATTTGTGGGTTCTTATTCTATGTTTAGTTGCCTGTCTGCACTACTCATATTTTGTGTCACGGTTCGTTTTGTTGTTTTTGTTAGTTTGTTCAGCGTTCTTTCTTTATTAAAGAAGAATGTACGCTTAACACGCTGCGCCTTGGTCTCCTCCATACAACACCCGTGAGAGAAGAACCCACCGTAAAAGGACCAAGCAGCATGCTAAAAAGGAGTGGACATCCTGGACCCGAGAGAAAGATGAGTGGGAGACAACCTGGGAGGAGGTAGAGAGGTGGTCGGTCGACCCAGGGAGAGTGCCAGAGGCCGCCTGGGATTCAATTGAACAGTGCGAGGAGGGATACCGGAGAATGGAGTTTGCAACATGGACACGGCTAGCATTGAGAGGCAGCCCCAATATTTTTTTTCGGGGGGCACACGTGGAGATTGGCTGAATCAGGTTGGAGACCTGAGCCAACTCCTCGTGCTTACCGTGGGGAGCGGGTTACTGGTCAGGTACCGTGTTATGCGGTGGAGCACACTGGTGTCTCCAAAGCGCTAGTATAGCCCGGTGCGCTACATTCCAGCTCCTCGCATTTGGCGAATGGGCATCCAGCCAGGACGCATTGTGCCAGCTCTACGTTCCAGATCTCCAATGCATCTCCACGGCCCAGTGTATCCTGTGCCTGCTCCCCGCACTCGCCCTGAGGTGCGTGTCACCAGCCCAGTACCACCAGTGCCGGCACCACGCAGCAGGCCTACAGTGCACCTCCAGAGTCCAGTACGTCCTGTTCATCCTCCCCGTACTCACCCTGAGGTGAGTGTCCCCAGGCCAGTACCACCAGCGCCGGCACCACGCACCAGGCCTCCAGCGCGCCTCCAGCGTCCAGTACGTCCTGTGCCTGCTCCTCGCACTCGCCATGAGGTGCGTGTCTCCAGCCCGGTACCATCAGTACCGGCACCACGCACCAGGTATCCAGTGCGACTTGGCAGTCCAGAGCTTTCGGCGACAGTACCTAGTCCAGAGCTTCCGGCGACAGTACCCAGTCCGGAACCTCCAGCGACGGGCCACAGTCCGGAGCCTCCAGCGACGATCCCCAGCCTGGGGTCTCCAGCGACGGTCCCCAGCCCGGGGTCTCCAGCGACTGGTCCCCAGCCCGGGGTCTCCAGCGACGGTCCCCAGCCCGGGGTCTCCAGCGACTGGTCCCCGACGGTCCCTAGTCGCCTATATCTAGGGTTTTTTGTAAGTCTAGGTATTTGTATGTCTATGGTGGCCTGAATTGGTTCCCAATCAGAGGCAGCTGTTAATCGTTGACTCTGATTGGGGACCATATTTAGGTAGCCATTTTGACTAGAGTATTTGTGGGTTCTTATTCTATGTTTAGTTGCCTGTCTACACTACTCATATTTGCGTCACGGTTTGTTTTGTTGTTTTTATTAGTTTGTTCAGTGTTCTTTCTTTATTAAAGAAGAATGTACGCTTACCCCGTTGCGCCTTAGGTCTCCTCCATACAACAACCGTGACACTCCCTCTGAAACTGGAACCTGGACTTCCGGACAGGCCGACCCCAGGTGGTGAGGGTAGGCAACATCACCTCCAACACACTGACCCTTAACACAGGGGCACCACAAAGGTGTGTGCTTAGTCCCCTCATGTATTCCATGTTCACCCCACGACTGTGTGTCCACGCACGGCTCCAACACCATTATCATGTTCGCTGACGACATAACGGTGGTAGGCTTGATCACCGGCGACGATGAGTCAGCCTACAGGGAGGAGGTCAATGACCTGGCAGTGTGGTGCCGGAACAACAACCTCTCCCTCAATGTCAGCAAGGCCAAGGGGCTGATCGTGGACTACAGGAAACAGGGTACAGCACCCTCCCATCCACATCGACGGGGCGGCAGTGGAGCAGGTAGCCAGCTTCAAGTCCAAATCAAGACTTAAAATTGTCCAAAGACACACGCACAGTCGTGAAGGCGCAACAGTGCCTCTTCCCCCTCGGGGAGGTTGAAAAGAGTTGTCATGGGCCCTCAAATCCTCAAAAGGTTCTACAACTGTACCATTGAGAACATATTGACTGGCTGCATCACTGCTTGGTATGACAACAGCACCGCCCTCGATCACATGGCGTTACCGAGGGTGGTGCAGACAGCCTAGTACATCACTGGGGCCGAGCTGCCTGCCATCCAGAACCTCTATATCAGGCGGTGTGAAAAGAAGGCCCAGAAAAAAATACTCTTTTCTCGGTTGCCGCATAGCAAGAGGTACCGGTGCACCAAGTCTGACACCGACAGGCTCTTGAATAGCTTCTATCCCAAACAATACGACTGATAAATAGCTAACAAAATAGCTACACAGACCTTTTATTTCAGTATATTCCCTGTCTCTATGCACACTCACAGGGCCCTACACACTCACTGTCACCCCAACACACACACAAACACTCACTCACACATAATATGCACATACATTTATACTGACTCTACACACCCACTCACATGTAAGCTGCTGCTACTCTGGTTGATCTAATATCCTGTTGCCTAGTCACCTTACCCCTATACATATAGACCTCCATCACTCCAGTATCCCTGCACATGTAAATATGCTATTGGAACTGAAGCAGTTTTGTTGCATTGCATCCCTCAGATCTAGTTCTGCTAACTGAGCCAATATTGCTTTGCAACGGTAAACACCTGATGTAGCACGGACCACAACACGTCGTTTCATTTCACACACAAGGAAAGAACAAACACACATAATAACACATCTGAGAGGCGTGAAGACTTGACTTGAGGCTCCACTGCCATCTGCTACCTTGGCACAGTTACACGGTGTGCTTCAGTGTCTTCGCCTATGATTGGTCGAGTTAAGGAACACAGTGTCAGCGTCTGCCAATGTCTGTCCTCGACAGGAACCGTCTGGGACACATTCAAATGGCATTACAATTAAACACGGCCGTTTCTCACATTAATATACAAGTTTATTCATTCTTGCCATCATTTTTTGTTTGTTTTCAATAATATGACATTAAATAAAGAAGGCACTTACAAAAAAACAGTTAAATTATAGACGTGTTATTATATATATATTTTTAAACAACAGATTGATGGACAAGAGATGACAGCACACTTTGCAGCCTTTTTACAGTACATCTCATATAAGTGGTCAAATCTACCACGCTCTCCCTCTCTATATATCTACAATACAGTAAAAACTGTATTCATCATTATAATTGTTAATGCCCCTACTATGCTTTTACATGCATAACTTAATCTAAAAAAATATTAAAATATAGAAATCATAAAACACAAGTTGTTTATTTTATTTTTTTATCACTAGTCAGTGGTTCATTAGTCGTTTTTACATGTTAGGCTTTGTGGTTTCTTTGTGCAAGTCCTGGTACAGCTCTGTAAGACGAGTGGCCTCTCTCTGTCCCGACAGCAATGCACCATGGGTAGTGGAATAGTATTTCCGGTGGGTGGCTTCCCCGGCGAATAACACCTGTAGAGGCTGAGAGGGTAAAGAGGAGAGGAAGGGCGAGGAGAGAGGTTGAAAAAATGAGAGGATAAAGAGGCGTACAGAAGAATACAATAGAGAAGGAGATAGAGGAGGAGAGGATAGATAGAGGAGAGGGCAGAGATGGAGAAGAGAAGAGGGGCGAGAAGAAAAAAAAGACAAGACCTTAACAAACCAGTGAAAGTCGTCATGACCCAACGTATGTTATGCATACCCTATTACTGCCTCCGAGCCATGGGGCTACATTCCAAATGGCCCCCCCTATACTCTACATAGGGCTCTAGTCAAAGGTAGGGCAAAAGTAGTGCACTATATAGGGAATAGTGAGCCATTTAGATGCAGCCATGGGGAGCTCTTTTAGGCTCTGTCTATATGTAAGAAGGCTGCTTGTGACGATCTGTCACTCTTTTGACGGGAGGGGGATTTCTCGAAGGTCACCCTGCTCCTTTAACAGTCTTTAAGTGGCCACACACACACACAGTAGCCACGCACACACACATATAGACAGAACCACACACACACACACACACACACACACACACACTAAGATAAGGACACATGCGTCAGGTTTCAGGGGCTAAGGTGCTGGCCAAGACCCATGATTCATAATTGATCCAACACTGTGACCGTCACATCCCTTACTGCCTTACTAGGTGGCATAGTGATAACACAGGCACACTGACAACATGCTACGAGTTCCTTGCGTGGCTGAAATGAAGCATCACGCCTCCAGAGACTAATGAAAGTAAATACATTCTCATTACGCTTCACACCACTTAGTCATTGGGGAAGGCCTTTCACCCTTTAACCCACCGTGGTTGACACATTGCTCCTTACTTGTCACAGCACCTTAGCTAATCAGAGTCATGTTTCAGTAAGTAGAAAACTCTTTGAAACAGGGAGGTACTAACCGAACTTGTTCAATAAAAACGCAATGTTTTGAAACGTCTCGCTACGGTGTGCCCTAATTAACACAACCCAGCTGATACACTACATCCAGTCTGGGTTCAAATACATGCATATTTAAGTACGTGTTATTTAAATACTTATTTTGTGTTGGACTGTTTTCAAATAATGTGGCCACATTTTTAAGTATTTGCAAATAACTTCCTATAAATATACACAACTATATTTCAAATAGCCCTAGGACCAAACAGACCTGGGTTAAAATGCATGGAATATTTAAATACTTGTATACGTATTTTCAAATACAAGCCAATACTTCACAAGTATTTTCAAATGTATTCCAATATTCAACTACTTCCATTTCGCAAAAAAAAAAAAAAGTCTAAATACTTACTTTGAAATGTCTTTAAAAGTTATTGAAATACCCTAAATAGTATTTGAACCCAAGTCTGCATCCAGATCCAGAAGCAGTTCTTACCGGAGCCTTGGTGCTCTTGGTGTAAGGCAGGGGCATGGCTAGCTTCTCCACGTCACCCCCACTGGAGCCCACCCGGGTGAAGGAGTAGGAGCCACGGATGTAAGGGTTACTGCCCCACGATGAGCGCAGGATCCGCCTCGGCTTAGGAATGTTGGGGTTCCCTGAACGAGGGAGAGAAGGAGGAAGAGGGAGGAACGGTGAGGTGGATGGAGAGGATGGTCAGTCCAATATAAACCATTTGGGTGGACACTGAAACATCAACATCCACACACACCAACACACTCTCTCTCTCACACACAGGCACGGGTGCACACACACACACAACTCTTCCGCAGGTGGAAATAAGCCATTGAAAGTTTCCTAAGGTAATGGCGATGCATGGTGAGTGATCCTCTACCCATCTTACATAGGTGATCCTCCAACACATCCAATCCAATCTCCTGTATCGGTACTAATCAGCTAGAAGCCATACACACTCTAGTCCATCTGCAATGAATCTGCTTCGTAGGGGAGTAAACCGAAGTGACCTACATCAGGGGAGTGTGTCAGTGTGTGGGTCAATGAGTCTCCGTGAGGGGGGTTCTCCCTATGGAAGTAAACAACGTGAGGGCAGGCAGTGAGTATCGCTCAGAGCAGAAGACAGGGTTTATGGTTTATTGTGTCCGTTGGCTTGGCTGTATAGGGAGGCGTAACTGTGAAGCCCTAGTGAGGCGTGCGTGTGTGTGTCCAGGAAAGCCTCTGACGTCATCATTAAGTGATGGTAACCGGGTCGGTGACATATGCTAAGCCTAGACTGGACTCTCCAGTGATCTGTTTGTCAGCTAACTGGCTTGACCAGAGGATAACTTAGTCCTCGAAGGAGGACAACAGCCACAACACTGAGCTTTGTCCACCCGTGAGATGGGATGCATCCCAAATGGCAACCTATCAACTTCGCTAGCTAGCTAACCGACAACTGTAACGATGTATTTAAGAGACAACAAGTGCTCATTGTGAAAACGCATTTATGTTTTCAATAAACATTGGAGACAAAATATAGATTACATGTTGTCAACAATCAAAAGCCAACCCCGTCTGTTTTGCTTCATAGTAGGGCACGCGTCGGTTTTGCTGCTAAACAACCAACTATAGCGTAATAGTGACCCTGTCAAAAGTCTTTCATGTTCATTCCACACACACCTTTATCTAAACTATTTCAACCTTATACCCCTTAACCTATTTTCTGTGTCAATATGAAAAAGACTGAAGCTGTACAGAGCCACAAGGCTAATCTCGATCAATAGTAATTATTTGCGTCACGGTGTAGGGCAGCCCAAAGACAACTGTGTGTGTCCTGTCTACACTATCATTTACAGTGTTTTCCAGGGAGCGGGAACCTTAATATGGCCTTAACGTAAGAGAGCAATTTTTCCTGTCTCATGTCGAATCGAACCATTGATTTTCTGTCAGGTTCTCTCTTAAAAAAGACCCATGAGTCTCAACCACAGTTGCCGCCATTTTCAATTTTCTGTGTTTCTTTTCGGCACCATTACTCTTAATAGGGGCCTGTTCACGGGTGAAAGACAACTTGAAACAGTGGAGCAGCTATGGCAGAGACTCACTCATCTCTTCTGTGAGAATATTGCATGTATGTCTGGGATGCAGAACCACAGGCAACTCCTTTAACAACTTTGTGGGATCAGCATTTCTTCATCCAATCCTTACTCCACCTATTAAGATCACAGTGACTAAAACTGACCCTGGGCCAGTTGTTATGGGATGCACATGTATTCAACACCATCACTCTGCCAGACGTCTATGTGTCTCATTCAGCATCAGCCCCCCAAACCCCCTTCTGGGAAAGGCCATATACCTCGATGACGTCACATGATGATCTCATTTCCTATATTTAATGTATACCTAGAGGCGCACTAGGGCTGAATAAGTGGAATGACTCTTCAATGGGTCACCGTGACTCACTGGGAGCACAGTATTGTTGCACTCATTCAGCCCTCAAGATTACAGTGTGCTCGTAACAGTGTGTGTGTGTGTGTGTGTGTGTGTGTGTGTGTGTGTGTGTGTGTGTGTGTGTGTGTGTGTAAAAGTATTTCTTCCCAATACTGATGAGTTGAAACACAGAGCATGATTCATACTCAGGCCATCATCAGCATTCCCTCACTATCTCTGTGAGTTATTTAGGTCTATCTCAGTGAGTTATTTAGGTCTATCTCAGTGAGTTATTTAGGTATATCTCATTGAGTTATTTAGGCCTATCTCAGTGAGTTATTTAGGTCTATCTCAGTGAGTTATTTAGGTCTATCTCAGTGAGTTATTTAGGCCTATCTCAGTGAGTTATTTAGGTCTATCTCAGTGAGTTATTTAGGTCTATCTCAGTGAGTTATTTAGGTCTATCTCAGTGAGTTATTTAGGCCTATCTCAGTGAGTTATTTAGGTCTATCTCAGTGAGTTATTTAGGTCAGTGGTCCTCACTCCATCAAGAACACATAATAATAAAATGTTACCTTTATTTAACTAGGCAAGTCAGTTTAATTAAGAACAAATTCATTTTTTCAATGACGGCCTAGGAACTGTGGGTTAACTGCCTTGTTCAGGGGCAGAATGACAGATTGGTACCTTGAGTAGCTGAAATCTAGTTAGTGCTAGACTTGTATAAAAGCTGCGGCTCGATTCAGAAAACTCCCATTGTTACTGTATATCACTCACTCACACACAGACACACAGAGTCAACGGACACATGTCAATGTCACAATGACACAAGCACACAGACATGCACACTGACCTGTGAAGCGTCGCAGCAGCTTGGTGCAGGTCTCGGCCACTGTCTCGTCGTCGCAGCGCTCCATGAGCAGTGCCTCCTGGCCACAGATCCAGCCGCTCAGCATGTGGCCGTAGCGCTCGGGCGGGTACAGCACGTCAAATGAGCAGATCTTACGGTACCACAGCTCCTCGGGGTAGACCGGCTGCTCCAGCTGCGCCTCGTCCTCCCACACAAACTGGATGCTGTTGCACTCGGGGCTCCAGAAGGGATCGGCGAACTCCAGGAAAATCTTGTCAGTGGTGCTGATGCCAAGCTTCTCGATGGCGAGGACTTTGTCCTCGGGCAACGAGGGTGAGAAGAGCGCCTCATGGCGGTTCTTGAGGACGCCGAGCGAGGCGGTTACGATCACGTGGTCGGCGGGGAGCGACTCGAGGTCCTCGCACTCTACGCTGATGGGGTACGCGTGACCCGGATTGGGGTTGGTCTCACCATGGCAACGTTGGTCGTCGTTATGGTCGCCGTCGTCGTGCCGATTGTTGTTGTCGCCGTGAGCGATCTCCTCCTGTTGCTGGGCGGAGTAGTTCCAGTGGACACGGCGGACGGGTTTCCCCAGGTGCATCACGCGGGACGGAATGTCCTGCGCCAAGAGGTCCACGATCTTCATGAAGCCTCCCGGGATGACGTGGTGGGCCCCTGGGATCTCCGTCCACTCGCCGAACTCACTCAGCGAGACCTCGTCCATGCTGGGGGACGAGCTCTCACAGCTCTCCACCTGAAGGACAACACACATACAAACAAACAAAGTTAGTTTGACTCAGATCAAATTGAGCTCCTTTATTAGCTGCTCTCACAACTCTCCACCTCTTTCCAATCAATCAATCAATTAATCAACTCATCAATAAATCAATCAATCAGTCAAATGTATTGAAGCTCTTTTTAATAACCCAGCCCAGAGAGCAAGTAGCAGAACAGTGGTTGGAAGAAACCTAAAGAGGAACCAGACGATGGCTGCATCGGATAGAAACACAGACAAACAAGTCTGTTCAATTCTGGTCAAATGTATCTATTTTGTTTCAAGTAGATTTTTTTTCTGTTACTCTTTGATTGGCTAAAACTCCTTATTGAATTGAGGCCAAATGAACCTCCTCTACCAAAGCGCTACTTAATCCTAGTTGAATTGCCTATTTATTGGCCATGACATCTTATCAAACTTTCTTTGGGTTATCATTTTTTAGCTCAAGTCTACGAACCCAATAGTTTGCTGTAACCACTAGGCTACCTGCCGCACCTATTTATGCTTGATTTCCTGACCTGCTTGTTCAGTTGAGTCATAAAGCATGTCATAAACTCTTGTATTGTGTGAGACTTGCGTGAGAGTGCAAGTCTAAACCTAGCAGGAGCATCACATGCGCTACTTCAGTCAATTATCTGCGTATAAAGAACTGGCTTGAACCAGAACTGTGTGAGAGGCCATAGAGGTGCACCAATTCTCTCCAGAGATGAGTGATTCAGAATACAGCACTGTTGATTTCATATGGAAAAATAGAAAGAAATGCCCTCCGTAACGACTTTTAAAACGGGTTTTCTTGGAACACATAGAGCAATCTTACATACCTAGAAGGGAACGTTATTGGATTTGCATAATGTTTGCGTAGTTAATGCATTCCAATCATTAACTAGAGCTCTAGCATATTTTATAGTCTCTCAGGAGGACCCCCTCCCCCTTACACATTCACACACACACCCCTATCCCTACCCACCCTCCACACACACACACACACACACACACACATACACACACACACATACACACACACACACACACCTTGAGGTACTGCTGGAGCATGGACAGCTTGAGTCTCTTGGTGCTCTCCGAGTCGTCGGGGTCCAGCGTGATCTTCTTGCGCACCACGTCCCTCGTGAACACCCCAACGCTGTTCTGGCTTTCAGCACACACAGGCTTCCCATTCTGGAAAAACTCCTGAGTCAACTCGTATACCTGGGGAGGAGAGAAGAGGGGTAGAGCGGATGGCAAGAGGGGAGAGAAATGTGAGTTTGACGGCCATGGTATAAGCTGTAATGAATGTGCAGAGGGTGTCTGCATCCCAAATGGCACCATTTTCCCTTTATAGTGCACTACTTTTGACCATGGCAATTAGGGTACTGGTCAAAAGTAGTGCACTATATAAGGGAATAGGGTGCCATTTGGGACGTAGACAGGGTTGTCTGGGTACCAGTCTGTTTTCATTCTGGTTCTACACTGGACAACCCAGAGTTTCATTGGTATAGACAGGCAGTATTTTGCTACTACCTTATCCAACAGCCAAGCAATCCAAAATAGCATAGAGTGTTCCTGCTACTGTGGCTATAACAGAGTCTGAACATTCATAATCTACTGGGGTGCTTCTAAAACTTTAAAGGGGCCATCTGTAAGGTGATCGCTTTGTTGTTGTTTGAATGCCAAATGTGCCCTTTAAAGGGTGCAGGCAGGTGAGAATGTATGACATCCTTTAACACCGTGGCATGGCTGCATGGGAGGGTGGAACTTAGTACATTATTCAACAACAGATTGTTTTACATTTTTCCACACTTTCTTCCGAGGTCTGTGGGAGGGTACAGGATACAATACAGGATATATAGCAAACATGCATGACAGAACTTCTTCTATCCAAAGCACACACCTCTTTTAGAAGGAACTGCCCACTCATTGGACAAAAGGGGGAGCATCATTGTGTAGGAGGTCACACAGTGAAGAGGGTAGCACTATTTACATTGGTATTTACATGGAATTTACTAGGAAACGATGTTGTTTTAATTCATACTTTCTGGTACTTAGTTACAACAATTTAACACAACTGGTAATGACCTGGTACCAAATGGTGCCTGTTTTAAAAACAAACAAGTAATTCATAGATTATTACTGCGCACCATTTCACATGCCATTTCTCAGGAAATACCTGGGATGACGCCAAATGGCACCCTATTCCATATTTCGTGCACTACGTTTGACCCATAGGGCTCTGGTCAAAAGCACTACAATATGGTTCCATTTGGGATACAGCCATTTCTGTGCCGTCAAAAACGGTGCAACCGTGAAGGTGTCTTATCTAATGAAGTGAAACGGTGAGCTGAACAAAGAGGGTGGAGGGAACTGGAGCTGAGCCGTCAGTCACGAGACTGGTGATCGCCCGGGGGGCCATTCCAAGGGAGTGCCGGGTTACAACAGGTAAACACCACAGGCACTGGGAAATAGCAGCTATGGTAGGCTACCGTAAAGTAGCCGAAAGGAGCCTATTCAGTAGCCTGGGGGTTTTCTGCCCTCGTATGAGGGTGATGGGGGTAGGCTACATCAGCACAAAAGCAATAATGGCATTGTAATGAATATAAGTGTCGATATGACAGTAGTAATAAAATGCTATTATTGTCAGGTCTTGCTTACATGGTGTGCGTCTTAACGCAATGGCATCAGTTGGGGCATGTCCATGTCACATAAACAAGGAAAGCTGGTGAGTGCATTACTGATGTTGTTTTAATGCTCGAGGGTGCGCTCTCTCGGTGATGACATTTTGTGACGATAATCGTCCATTGTCACCGGCTTGTTTTATCCGAACGGTGCCGTCCCTTCCTCTCTCCTGTCTCACCGTTTCGTTCGGTGGTGGCTCGGGCACCTGCTGGGTGTACACAGTTCTAGCTTTTTGTGTTTTAGGCCTCGGAGGTGTACAGTACGTTCAGGCTGAGGCTCGGAATCAGAAGACGAATCATGAGAGATGTCATGATTCATTTCTCCCCCACCATCTGAGTCGTTTTCATTCTCAGTTTGTATCAACGCTAATGCAACATGTGCATCCGCTCGTCTTGATCTTCTTGGCATTGTAAATTACGCACGCTCTCTCCATGTACTCAAAGTAGACCGATAAGGCTGCTTGGATTCCTTTGTTTCCCCTCGCTCATCAACTCACCCATTCTCCCGCATCATATTTCCAAAATGTATTTAATTTGTTGTTATATGTATATATGTTATATGGAAATTAGTTTTGGTATACTTTAGTTTCGAGGCAATTAACGGGGTAATTATCAACTGGGCACCGCACCTTCAACTGTTGGGAGGAGTGGCCCAGGCCCTACTGTCGGGAGAAGGAGGGGCAACGGGGAAGAACATAAAAATAAATTAAATGCCCTCCTAAAACTGGTTATAAATCCAGTTACAGTGCCTTGCAAAAGTACTCATCCCCCTTGGTGTTTTTCCTATTTTGTTGCATTACTACCTGCCATTTAAAATGGATTTTGATTTCATGTAATGGAGATACACAAAATAGTCCAAATTGGTGAAGGGTGCATATGTATTCACCCCCTTTGCTATCAAGCTCCTAAATAAGATCTGGTGCTGTCACGCCCTGACCTTAGACAGCCCTTTTGTTCTCTATTTTGGTTAGGTCAGGGTGTGACTAGGGTGGGCAAACTATGTTTTCTATTTCTTTGTTGGCCGAGTATGGTTCCCAATCAGTGGCAGCTGTCTATCGTTGTCTCTGATTGGGGATCATACTTAGGCAGCTTTTACCCACCTGTAGTTTATGGGATCTTGTTTTGGTACTGTGCTGTTTAGCCCTACTAAACTTTACGTTTCGTTTGTATTTATTGTTTTTTTTTCGGTGTTCATTGACTAAAGTAAGATGTACACCTACCACGCTGCATCTTTGTCCGATCCTTCCGTCAACAAGCGTAACAGGTGCAACCAATTACCTTCATCACATAATTAGTTAAATAAAGTCCACCTGTGTGCAATCTAAGTTTCACATGATCTCAGTATACAGTGGGGCAAAAAAGTATTTAGTCAGCCACCAATTGTGCAAGTTCTTCCATTTAAAAAGATGAGAGAGGCCTGTAATTTTCATCATAGGTACACTTCAACTATGACAGACAAAATGAGAAAAGAAAATCCAGAAAATCACATTGTAGGATTTTTTATTAATTTTTTATTAATTTATTAATTTATTTGCAAATTATGGTGGAAAATAAGTATTTGGTCAATAACAAAAGTTTATCTCAATACTTTGTTATATACCCTTTGTTGGCAATGACAGAGGTCAAACGTTTTCTGTAAGTCTTCACAGGGTTTTCACACACTGTTGCTGGTATTTTGGCCCATTCCTCAGTCCTCAGCAGTCCAATCCCTATACCTTTCGCAGAATATCAGTCTGTCCCTGATGTTTTCCCTGGAGACAAGTGGCTTCTTTGCGGCCCTACTTGACACCAGGCCATCCTCCAAAAGTTTTTGCCGCACTGTGCGTGCAGATGCACTCACACCTAACTGCTGCCATTCCTGAGCAAGCTCTGTATGTACTGGTGGTGCCCCGATCCCACAGCTGAATCAACTAGGAGACGGTCCTGGCGCTTGCTGGACTTTCTTGGGCGCCCTGAAGCCTACTTCACAACAATTGAACCACTCTCCTTGAAGTTCTTGATGATCCGATAAATGGTTGATTTAGGTCCAATCTTACTGGCAGCAATATCCTTGCCTGTGAAGCCCTTTTTGTGCAAAGCAATGATGATGGCACGTGTTTCCTTGCAGGTAACTAAGGAAGAACAATGATTCCAAGCACCACCCTCCTTTTGAAGCTTCCAGTCTGTTATTCAAACTCAATCAGCATGATAGAGTGATCTCCTGCCTTGTCCTCGTCAACACTCACACCCGTGTTAACGAGAGAATCACTGAGATGATGTCAGCTGGTCCTTGTGTGGCAGGGCTGAAATGCAGTGTAATTATTTGGGGGGGATTCAGTTCATTTGCATGGCAAAGAGGGACATTGCAATTAATTGCTCATAACTCTTCACAACAATATAGAGTATATGCAAATTGCCATCATACAAACTGAGGCAGCAAACTTTGTGAAAATTAATATTTCTGTCATTCTCAAAAATTTTGGCCATGACTGTACACACCTGTTCTGAAAGGCCCCAGAGTCTGCAACACAATTAAGCAATGGGCACCACCAAGCAAGTGGTACCATGAAGACCCAGGAGCTCTCCAAACAGGGCAGGGACAAAGTTGTGGAAAAGTACAGATCAGGGTTGAGTTATAAAAACTATCAGAAACTTTGAACATCAAGGAGCACCATTAAATCCATTATTAAAAAAATGGAAAGAATATGGCACCACAACAAACCTGCCAAGTGAGGGCCACCCACCAAAACTCACGGATCAGGCAAGGAGGGCATTAATCAGAGAGGCAACGATAACCCTGAAGGAGCTGCAAAGCTCCACAGCGGAGATTGGAGTATCTGTCCATACGACCACTTTAAGCCATACACTCCACAGAGCATGGTTTACAGAAGAGTGGCAAGAAAAAAGCCATTGCTTATAGAACAAAATAAGCAAACACGTTTGGAGTTCGCCAAAAGGCATGTGGGCGACTCCCCAAACATATGGAAGAAGATACTCTGGTCAGATGAGACTAAAATTGAGCTTTTTGGCCATCAAGGAAAATGCTATGTCTGGCGCAAACCCAACATGTCTCATCACCCCGAGAACACCATCCCACAGTGAAGCATAGTTGTGGCAGCATCATGCTGTGGGGATGTTTTTCATTGGCAGGGACTGGGAAACTGGTCAGAATTGAAGGAACGATGGATGGCGCTAAATGTTTTAGAATTTTTTGTATTTTAGTATTTCTTATTATTATTTCTTGTTTGTTACACACACAAAAAATATTTTGCATCTTCAAAGTGGTAGGCGTGTTGTGTAAATCAAATGATACAAACCCCCCCAAAAATCTATTTTAATTCCAGGTTGTAAGGCAACAAAATAGGAAAAATGTCATGGGGGTGAATACTTTCGCAAACCACTATGTTAGTGGTATTAAGATTCTAACAACGACAGTGTGTTATATAGACTTATTTAGGAAAAGTCAAGGAAGGAGGGGGGCATGACTTAAAAAATGTCAGAGTAGCAGATTTAAAAAAATTCATGAGCAGTTCAAATGACTGCTTTAGCTGTCCCAGAGTGAAGTTCACATTCTTTTTCCATGGAATCAGAATGTTTGTGTTTACCATTGCTGCACTAAGTTACATTGTAACCACAAAGGTCATATGATAATGACATGGTATTCGATTGCATAACCTTATCATCTTGTCTTACCTCCCTGGTGGAACGTTTTGCATACAAAGACCAGGGGTGTGTTCATTAGGCACCAAACGGAAGAAAACACTGAAACAGGGTGGGTCAACCTGAAAACTACATTTTAAAATTCCCTAGCAAAACTTCAAAAACATTTCCGTTGCGTGGCCTAATGAACTCGACCCAGGATGCACCACACCGTTGTTGACAATATAAAATAGCCTCCGGTTGAAATGGGATCCTCAAGAAACACATTTTCAAAGACAAATATAATTGTTAAGCTATCTCTTGTCCATTGCCTCACACTCATGAAACATTAGATCTAAACAGACAGGATTTCTATGTACCTCAAATCCTGATGTGAAACAAAACAACCAAGTCAGCTTCGGAATGCTAATCCTACTGCTTAGTTAATTATGCTGCTTTCCAGACAGAGGCACGGTGGCGATTAGCGCTTAGCGCAGTTGTAATGATACATGGGAAGGGATAAGTGTTTAGTGCTGCTGTAATGATGCACGGTGGGGGTTAGCCTAATGCATACCGTAGCTCTGCTGTGTTGATGCTGCTGCTACACTGCAAAGTGATTGGCATCTTGGAAATGGATTATACAAGGGATTACAGCATAGAGGTATGCAGACTGACACACATGAAATCAGGATAAAAGCATTGTTCACACTGTATGTTGCAGCTCCCTAATTATTACCAAAGATGGTTTAGTATGAAGATACACTACCGGTCAAAAGTTTTAGAACACCTACTCATTCAAGAGTTTTTCTTTATTTTTACTATTTTCTACATTGTAGAATAATAATGAAGACATCAAAACTACTAAATAACACATATGGAATAATGTAGTAACCAAAAAAAGTGTTAAACAAATCTAATTATATGTTATATTTGAAATTCTTCAAATAGCCACCCTTTGCCTTGATGACAGCTTTGCACACTCTTGGCATTTTCTCAACCAGCTTCACTTGGAATGCTTTTCCCACAGTCTTGAAGGAGTTCCCACATATGCTGAGCAGTTGTTGGCTCCTTTTCCTTCATTCCGCGGTCCGACTCATCCAAAACTATCTCAATTTGGTTCAGGTTGGGGGATTGTGGAGGCCAGGTCATCTGATGCAGCACTCCGTCACTCACCTTCTTGGTAAAATAGCCCTTAAAGAGCCTGGAGGGGTGTTGGGTCATTGTCCTGTTGAAAAACAAATGAGTCCCACTAAGCCCAGACCAGATGGGATGGCGTATCACCGCAGAATGCTGTGGTAGCCATGCTGGTTAAGTGTGCCTTGAATTCTAAATTAATCACAGACAGTGTCACCAGCAAAGCACCCCCACACCATAACACCTCCTCCTCCATGCTTTATGGTGGGAAATACACATGCAGAGATTATCCGTTTGACCTTCATGTCTTAAAGTAATGATGGACTGTCATTTCTCTTTGCTTATTTGAGCTGTTCTTGCCATAATAAGGACTTGGTCTTTTACCAAATAGGGCTATCTTCTGTATACCTCCTTACTTTGTCACAACACAACTGATTGGCTCAAACGCATTAAGAAGGAAAGAAATTCCAGAAATGTACTTTTAAGAAGGCACACCTGTTAATTGAAATGCATTCCGGGTGACAACCTCATGAAGCTGGTTGAGAGAATGCCAAGAGTGTGCAAAGCTGTCATCAAGGCAAAGGGTGGCTATTTGGAGAATCTCAAATATACTACATGATTCCATATGTGTTATGTCATAGTTTTGATGTATTCCCTATTATTCTACAATGTTGAAAATTGTAAAAAACAAAAGAAAGAAATATCCTTGAATGAGTAGGTGTTCGAAAACTTTTGACCGGTAATGTATGTAGAAACTGCTTCTCCAATAGAAGCCTTCAATCACGCTTGTAGGCGATGTTATGGAGACTTTGGCTAGCTAAGCTCATGCGCAGAAACACGTTATCGGGTCTAACGGTCGTCTCACGCCGAACTCTGCATGTGCAGGCCGTCAAATCAAAGGCACTCCTTTGATATAAAGTCGTTTTTGACTAATTCAAACATGTCAGTTTGTCACGAGGTTGTAGTAAGAACATGTTCAACTACTTAAGACATTGGCTCAAATCTAGGTTCTGCCTTTAGATTTCGAGAAAATTAACACTACAGAAGCATTTTTCCCTTCTCTCATTAACTTCTCAAACCCCAAACCCTGGTATGCCGAGTGCTTCGTAAGCGTTCTCGGACGTCTCGCAATGTTGCGCCTCTGGGTTTAGAAATTCTGTTATTACTGTGTAGTTCGTACATGTTCGTACAGTGTGTTCTTAAAGGAATGGGTGCTGCTGTGGAGAATGCTGTGTTATTAAGGTGGATAATAGAGAAGGTTTTTCTGTGTTCAAGTGCCTTGAAATAGTTCCAGTTCCGTAAGCGTTGCGAACAAGTCGCCACAAGCTTGATACACCTCTTTCTGGACCACTCAATGTGAATCCTTTAAAAGTTGACTTTGGTATTTGTGTTCTTTATTGGTAACTTTGCTGCTTGCAACACTTACGGAACATAACTATTGTGAGAATTACTCAAGGACATAGAGAAAGGGAAGTGTGTAGAAAGCGTAACCCTTTCCTCTGCAAAGTGTCTATTTACTCTGAACAGAAGGGTAGTGGGGGGAAGCCAATGTTTGCAAGAATGTACTATACACACCTGTGCTATACACACCTGTGCATACGTGCCACTGTCTATGAACAGTATCTAAATTCAGTCATGGGTGGCTCCCTGTGCACACATCAGTGGTAATCTGGACACACACACACACACACACACCTCTGGACACACACCTCCCACACACCTCTCTCCCCTCACCTCATTGTAGAGGTCACTGAACTCCTCGACCAGGTCCTTGGGGATCCTGGTACCGCTGTTGGTCTGGTAGTGGGCCACGCCGTTCTTGGTGTACAGGCTGATGCGGCCCACGCTGCGCTCGCCGTCCGTGGTGTGCTCCAGCAGCCCGTTGTCTTCCGCCAGGTGGTACACCGGGTTCCCGTTAGCGCCATGGATCCAGGTGGCTCCGAGCTCCAAAGTCGTTTGTCCTGGAATAGGATGGAGGAGGAGAAGATGAAGAAGAATGTAGTCCTCACTGTAGCTCAGTTGGCACTTGCAATGCTAGAATAGTGGGTTCGATTGTTTGGATAAAAGCATCTGCTAAATGGCATATAAATAAGTAATACACTTAGTGTCCCAATATGAAGTCATGTTTTGGCCATGCAAGTAGTGAGGATATTGGGACAGGCTTAGGCTCCGTTCAAAAGTAGTGCAATATATAGGGAATAATGTGTCATATCAGATGCACCTTTGGGGTCACACTTACAAACTTTGTTTCCCCACCCCAAGCACTTGATTGTTTGTGTCAGTTCATTTGGGAATAAGTTGAATGGAATGGAACTTGAATTCAATGAAATAAGCAGAGAAATGGGACCAGGAAGTTGTTTTAATTGAATGGACGTGAAGGGAACTACAGTTAGAGGGTGTCAATTCAATGAATGTGACTGCAGCCTACTGGACATTTTGAGGATGCTACAACCACCTACTCGAGAGATACTTGTTATTGAAAGGGCTTCGTAGAGAATGAGGAATAGGGATAAATAAATAATTTTTTTTATATTGAATTGAAGCCATGTGTGGCAACTTGTTCAGCTCAAAGGGGATTTTGCAGGACTAACCACACATCCATCCGAGAGACAAATTCCCCAATCACATTTTGAATTGAGAAAGCTTAATTGGGCTTTGCAAAGCACACATTCTGATCCAGTGTTATTTTGGGAAGGCTTTTAGCATTAGCACTGATAGCGTAGCCCCATAGAGAATAGAGGGGGGCACCTTTTGACAGCTAGATGTGAGTGCGGGGGAAACAAGCTGATGATTACACACTCACACAGTTGAATGTCTCAGTGAGTGAGGTTCGGAGCTTTCAGCTTACAGAAAATGTTAACTATTTAAGAAACAAACACCCATAGAGTCATAACCCATGACATTCCAGGGTCTGGTTTAGCGTCGTTTCCTCCATGTATTGTTTCTTTACTCGCGCTTCGTGTGTTTGTAGTGTATAAAGTTCATAGTATAATTTCTTACCGTGCTGAATGCTTTGAACTCTCCCTCCGACGCGGTCTGACGCCTCTAGGACTGTGACATCCGTAAAGCCGCTTTCCAGGAGGCTCTTGGTAGCTGCGAGACCGGCCAAGCCCGCGCCGATCACTACTATTCGAGGCTGTCGACGAGTGCGTAGGTCTCTACTAAGGGGGTCATCAGTGCTGTCTGAAGATATTTCACAACTTTGCATGCCTTCCAAGCTCCTCTTCTAGGGGGTCTGAGGGGGAAACAGAAACAGAGAAACAAGCCATTAGATAAAAACAAGTCAATCCTTGTGTGGTCCAGCGGTATAAAGTGCTGCCTTTGGAACCCATGCAGCCGCCAGCACAGGTTCAAATCCGACTCCTTGCTCTCTCATTCTTCCTCACTCTCCTGTCTAATAAACATGAATGGAACTACACACAAAAAACAAAGCAAGTCAATTTCCCTCAGGCAAGATGAGGACAGAAAGTATCTTTACACAAACGGGGAGATAGCATCAGTGGGTACTCAATTGAGTGTTCTCAGTTCAAAGTAAAGTCCTCCGTACACAGTATTGTACACAGTACTGTACACAAACCCTCTTTCAGATCAAATACCCGTTATGACATCAAATCTATTCCGGAAATAGAATTTCATCGCGCTTTCCTGATAATGCGTACTTTTGAGTGTGAAAGGGGAACGGGTTCATCGTGTTATTAAAACAGTCGCTATTTCAAAAAGGTCTTGCTATTTTGTGGCCTAGTGTGGTCTGGCTGCTGTCTCTGGATAACATACCCATCTTTGTTAAAACACCTTACCGTTGCATGGCTAAGAAGTAGCTGTGCTGTGTAGTGGGGGCTTATTATATTTACGCAATAATGCCCGAGGAGGTGTGGTACATGGCCAATATACCACGGCTACGGGCTGTTCTTATGCACAACTGTCACGCCCTGAACATAGAGACCCCTTGTTTCTCTATGATGTAGTAGGTCAGGGCGTCACTAGGGGGTATTCTAGTGTATAATTCTATGTTGTGTTCTAGTTTATATTTTCTATGTTGGTGTTGTGTATGATTCCCAATTAGAGGCAGCTGGTAATCGTTGTCTCTAATTGGGGATCATATTTAAGAAGCTATTTTTCCCACCTGTGTTTGTGGGATATTGTTTTGTGTTTGTGCATGTGCACCACATAGTCACGTTTAGTTGTTTGTTTATTGGTAGATTTTTGTTTTGCTGAAGTTTCACTTGAAAATGAATATGTGGAACTCAACATCCGCCTTGGTCCCGTTCTTACGACAACCGTGACAGAATATCCCACCAAACAAGGACCAAGCAGTGTGCAACGATGGGAAAAATAAGTTGGACTTGGGAAGAAATCATGGAAGTCATCACAGAGGACGCAAGAAGGACGGCGACGACGCCAGGGACCGCGGCCACAGAAACCCCAAGATTTTTTGTGGGGTGGCACATGGAGCTGGCGGCTGAGCAGAGGGAAGAGCCAGAGACCATCTGGGAGGTGATAGAGAGGTGGTCGGTCGACCTAAGAAGACTACCAGAGCCTGCCTGGGAGTCGATGGAACAGTGTGAGGAGGGATAACGGAGAATGGAGTTGGCTAGGAGTATGCGGCAACGCAGGCGTTTGGAGGAGTGTGTCATCAGTCCGGTGAAACCTGGGCTGGCTCCACACATCTGGCCTCCAGTTCGCCTCCCTAGTCCGGTACATCCTGTGTCTCCGCCTCGCACTCTCCCTGAAGTGCGTGTCCCCAGCCTGGTACGTCCTGTGCCTGCTTCCTGCACTCGCCCTGAAGTGCCAGAGACTGTCATGGAGGCATTGGAGAAGTTAGGAGAGAGAGAGATGAGAGAGATGTTGTGCAAGTGTGTTCTGCTCAACATCCGACCAGAGGATCAGGTTAGCAGTCTGGTGCAACCTGGGCTGGCTCCACACTTCTGAACTCCAGTGCGCCTCCCCAGTCCGGTACGTCCTGTGTCTCCTCCTCGTACTCGCCCTGAAGTGCGTGTCCCCAGTCAGGTACGTCCTGTGCCTGCTCCACGTACTCGCCCTGAAGTGTGTGTCACCAGTCCGGTGCCACCTCTGCCGGCTCCACGCACCAGGCCTCCAGTGCGCCTCCCCAGTCCGGTACATCCTGTGCCTGCTCCCCGCACTCGCCCTGAAGAGCGTGTCACCAGTCCGGTGCAACCTATGCCGGCTCACACATCAGGCCTCCAGTGCTCCTCCCCAGTCCGGTACGTCCTGTACCTCCTCCTCGCACTCGCCCTGAAGTGCATGTCACCAGTCCGGTGCAACCTGTGCCGGATCCACGCACCAGGCCTCCAGTGCGCCTCCCCAGTCCGGTACATCCTGTGCCTGCTCCCTGCACTCGCCCTGAAGAGCGTGTCACCAGTCCGGTGCAACCTATGCCGACTCACACATCAGGCCTCCAGTGCTCCTCCCCAGTCCGGTACGTCCTGTACCTCCTCCTCGCACTCGCCCTGAAGTGCATGTCACCAGTCCGGTGCAACCTGTGCCGGATCCACGCATCAGGCCTCCAGTACGCCTCCCCAGCCCGGTACGTCCGATGCTGGCTCCCCGCACCCGCCCTGAACTGCATGTCACCAGTCCGGTGCCACAGTGCGGAACCTCCTGCGACGGTCCACAGTGCGGAACCTCTTGCGACGGTCCACGGTCTGGATCCTCCAGCGACGCTCCACAGTTCGGAACCTCCAGCGAGGGTCAACAGTCCGGAGAGTCCAAGCACAGCCTCCAGTCCCTCTCCAGGGCAGGAGCCTTCCTCTGCGCCGGGGCCAGGTCTAGGCACGGTGTCGAGTCCCGCTTCATGGCAGGAGCCTCCCTCTGCGCCGGTGCCGAGTCCAGGCACAGCGTCCAGTCCTGCTCCATGGCCGGAGCCTTCTTCTGCGCCAGTGCCCAGTCCAGGCACGGAGACCAACCCAGCTCCATGGCCGGAGACCTCCTTTGTGCCAATGCCCAGTCCAGGCACGGCGTTCAGCCCTGCGCGATGGCAGGATCCGGGGTCTGGGCAGGGGCTGTGATTTACACCAGAGCAGCCACCGACACTAATCAGCCCCCCTACCCTCCCCATTTGGTTTCAGGTTTTGCGGCCGGAGTCCAACGTTTGGGGGAGGGGGGGAGGGGGGGGGGGGTACTGTTACGCCCTTACCATAGAGAGCCCTTGTTTCTCTATGGTGTAGTAGGTCAGGGCGTGATTATTGGGTATTACATTTACATTTACATTTAAGTCATTTAGCAGACGCTCTTATCCAGAGCGACTTACAAATTGGTGTGTTCACCTTAAGACATCCAGTGGAACAGCCACTTTAAAATAGTGCATCTAAATCTTTTAAGGGGGGTGAGAAGGATTACTTTATCCTATCCTAGGTATTCCTGAAAGAGGTGGGGTTTCAGGTGTCTCCGGAAGGTGGTGATTGACTCCGCTGTCCTGGCGTCGTGAGGGAGTTTGTTCCACCATTGGGGGGCCAGAGCAGCGAACAGTTTTGACTGGGCTGCGCGGGAACTGTACTTCCTCAGTGGTAGGGAGGCGAGCAGGCCAGAAGTGGATGAACGCAGTGCCCTTGTTTGGGTGTAGGGCCTGATCAGAGCCTGGAGGTACTGAGGTGCCGTTCCCTCACAGCTCCGTAGGCAAGCACCATGGTCTTGTAGCGGATGCGAGCTTCAACTGGAAGCCAGTGGAGAGAGCGGAGGAGCGGGTGACGTGAGAGAACTTGGGAAGGTTGAACACCAGACGGGCTGCGGCGTTCTGGATGAGTTGTAGGGGTTTAATGGCACAGGCAGGGAGCCCAGCCAACAGCGAGTTGTAGTAATCCAGACGGGAGATGACAAGTGCCTGGATTAGGACCTGCGCTGCTTCCTGTGTGAGGCAGGGTCGTACTCTGCGGATGTTGTAGAGCATGAACCTACAAGAACGGGCCACCGCCTTGATGTTAGTTGAGAACGACAGGGTGTTGTCCAGGATCACGCCAAGGTTCTTAGCGCTCTGGGAGGAGGACACAATGGAGTTGTCAACCGTGATGGCGAGATCATGGAATGGGCAGTCCTTCCCGGGAGGAAGAGCAGCTCCGTCTTGCCGAGGTTCAGCTTGAGGTGGTGATCCGTCATCCACACTGATATGTCTGCCAGACATGCAGAGATGCGATTCGCCACCTGGTCATCAGAAGGGGGAAAGGAGAAGATTAATTGTGTGTCGTCTGCATAGCAATGATAGGAGAGACCATGTGAGGTTATGACAGAGCCAAGTGACTTGGTGTATAGCGAGAATAGGAGAGGGCCTAGAACAGTGCCCTGGGGGACGCCAGTGGTGAGAGCGCGTGGTGAGGAGACAGATTCTCGCCACGCCACCTGGTAGGAGCGACCTGTCAGGTAGGACGCAATCCAAGCGTGGGCCGCGCCGGAGATGCCCAACTCGGAGAGGGTGGAGAGGAGGATCTGATGGTTCACAGTATCGAAGGCAGCCGATAGGTCTAGAAGGATGAGAGCAGAGGAGAGAGAGTTAGCTTTAGCAGTGCGGAGGGCCTCCGTGATACAGAGAAGAGCAGTCTCAGTTGAATGACTAGTCTTGAAACCTGACTGATTTGGATCAAGAAGGTAATTCTGGGAGAGATAGCGGGAGAGCTGGCCAAGGACGGCACGTTCAAGAGTTTTGGAGAGAAAAGAAAGAAGGGATACTGGTCTGTAGTTGTTGACATCGGAGGGATCGAGTGTAGGTTTTTTCAGAAGGGGTGCAACTCTCGCTCTCTTGAAGACAGAAGGGACGTAGCCAGCGGTCAGGGATGAGTTGATGAGCGAGGTGAGGTAAGGGAGATCTAGGTATTACTAGGTATTCTAGTGTATAATTTCTATGTTGTGTTCTAGTTTATATTTTCTAGGTTGGTGTTGTGTGTGATTCCCAATTAGAGGCAGCTGGTAATCTCTAATTGGGGATCATATTTAAGTAGCTATTTTTCCCACCTGTGTTTGTGGTATATTGTTTTGTATTTGTGCATGTGCACCACGTAGTCACGTTTAGTTGTTCGTTTATTGGTATATTTTTGTTTTGCTGAAGTTTCACTTGGAAATAAATATGTGGAACTCAACATCTTGGTCCCGTGCACCTTGGTTCCGTTCTTACGACAACCGTGACAACGTACCGCGGAGTGCCTGGACAGAGCCCTTAGCCGTGGTATAATGGCCCTACCACAAGCCCCCGAGGTGCCTTATTGCTTTTATAAACTGGTAACGTAATTATAACAGTAAAAATAAAAGGTTTTGTCATACCCATTTTTTTAACCTTTATTTAACTAGGCAAGTCAGTTAAGAACAAATTCTTATTTACAATGACGGCTGTCAGCCAATCAGCATCCAGGGCTCGACCACTCAGTTTATAATAACATATAGACAACTGTGTCTGAGGAAACAAATGCAAAAGGGAGCATATTTAAAGCGCATCTCCCTGATCCCATTATACTAATCTAATGTAGTCTCAAAACAAAACACTAAGCAACACCAAATGAATGAGACTCATGCGGGTCCTTGATTGATTGGGGCGACGGCATCGCAGGGTTGAAATGTTGAGGTGAAATACGTTTTATTTAATTATTTTCTCACAGACTTCCTTCCACCGCTCTCACTGAAGTAGCGTGTGTGTACGCAAGTGAGCTGAAGTGCTGTACCACGGGGCCTTGCCAAATGGAAAATAGGCACATTTGACAGAAAGCAGGCAGTGGAAGAAAGGACACAGGAGAAGAGAGAGAAAGAAAGAGAGGGAGACGGTAAGAAAAAAAATAGGAAAAGCAAGAGAGACGAGAGAGAGAAAAAGTACGTCTGTTTGTGAAAGATGAAGAGGGGATGGAAGGATAAAGGAGCAAAATGCATTAGGAAGCAGACTAAACAGAGCAGTAACGTGTTCCATTATCCTCGTTTTGCTTTTCTTTTTTCATCCCTGAGCGCACCCCCCCCCCCACCCCTCCTCTTCCTCGGAGAGGTGAGACCATATGCTACCTCCAGTTCGTACATGTGACGCACTCCACTCCCCTCTCCCCCACAAAACCTCCCCGCTCTGTCACCACGGCAACGCTGCTGCACATGGCAATGCTGCGGTACCATACTGAGAAACCGTCTCGCAACACACAAGAAAAAGGCGGTTTCTCCCGAACCAGGGTCACGCGGTCAAACCGGTTCAGTGAATCCATTACCGTCTATTTAGAACTGCAGCTGCGTCTGGGGTATGCTGCTCATCTGAGCTTCCTAAAGGTTTGCTGTCTACTGTTTCAGATGACACCATTTTGGTACACAAAGTGCAAGAGGACGGAGCCAAAACAAACCAATTTGAGTACACTTACTACCACCCAGACCAAAATGTGGATTATAAACTGGGTGGTTTCATCCTGAATGCTGATTGGCTGAAAGACGTGGTATGTCAGACCGTATTCAATGGGTATGACAAAACTTTTTTTTTTACTGCTCTAACGTTGGTAACCAGTTTATAATAGCAATAAGGCACATCGCGTGTTTGTGGCATATTGCCAATATACCACGGCTAAATGGCTTTATCCAGGCACTCCGCGTTGCCATGGTATAATGGCCATATACCACACTCCCTCGGTCCTTATTGCTTAATTATATCACATGCTGTTTAGAGACTATGGGAACTAACTCTCTTCACACTATGTACCGTGGGAAAGAGGTCTCTTTGAAACTGGTTTCAAACTAGTTGTGTTTCATAGGCTCGAATACAGTACACAGTGGCTGTGTTTACACAGGCAGCCCAGTTCTGATCTTTTTTTTCACTAATTGGTCTTTGACTAATCAGATCAGCTCTAAAAAAGATCTGCTGTAAAAAAGATCTGATGGGATTGGTCAAAAGACCAATTATTGGGAAAAAGATAAGAATTGTGCTGCCTGTGTAAATGCAGCCTAAATAGCTCAGGAATGTTAGACACTGAAAGTTCAGGCACCAACTGCAGCGAGGATCATATTGAAAATGCTGTACAGACTATGGGAACTAATATAGTTCACAGTATATTGCAGAGAGGTTAGATACATTTCAAGCACAAACAGCAGTGATTGCAACACTTGGAAGTTCAGAACCTTCTTTCCCAGCTGTGTTCACCTTTGACCTCACGGCGGTCTTCATCACAAGACTAAGAGTGTTGAATAGTGGGAAATGATAATAGTAGCGGGCTGAGAAGGAAGCAAAACGTGTCTGGACAAGTCCTAGCTGGCTAGACCGTTCAATGAGTCTGAATAGGTGTAACGGTTCTCTTTTGGTGAAGGAGAGTCGGACCAAAATGCGGCGTGTAGATTGCGATCCATGTTTAATCAACAAACGTAAAACACGAATCAATACAAAAACTACAAAAAACAACAAACGTGGAAACGTAACGAAAACCGAAACAGCCCTATCTGGTGAAAACACAGAGACAGGAACAATCACCCACTAACACACAGTGAAACCCAGGCTACCTAAATATGGTTCCCAATCAGAGACAATGACTAACACCTGCCTCTGATTGAGAACCATATCAGGCCAGACATAGAAATAGACAAACTAGACATGAAACATAGAATGCCCACTCAGCTCACACCCTGACCATCCAAAACATAGAAATATACAAAGTAAACTATGGTCAGGGTGTGACAGTACCCTCCCCCCAAGGTGCGGACTCCGGCTGCAAAACCTGAACCTATAGGGGAGGGTCTGGGTGGGCATCTGTCCGCGGTGGCGGCTCTGGTGCTGGACGTGGCCCCCACTTCACCGTAGTCTTCCTCCACCATGTCCGCTTCCGTGACCTCCTAGCCACGGCAACCCTACTTAATAACACGGGACAGAGGGGCAGCTCGGGACAGAGGGGCAGCTCGGGACAGAGGAGCAGCTCGGGACAGAGGGACAGCTCGGGACAAAGGGGCTCTTCAGACTCCGACAGCACAGGAGAGGAGGAAGGCTCTGGCAGATCCTGGCTGACTGGCGGATCTGGAAGAGTCTGGCTGACTGGCGGATCTGGAAGAGTCTGGCAGACTGGCGGATCTGGAAGAGTCTGGCAGACTGGCGGATCTGGAAGAGTCTTGCAGACTGGCGGATCTGGAATGGTCTGGCAGACTGGCGGATCTGGAAGGGTCTGGCAGACTGGCGGATCTGGAAGAGTCTGGCAGACTGGCGGATCTGGAAGAGTCTGGCAGATCTGGAAGAGTCTGGCTGACTGGCGGATCTGGAAGAGTCTGGCAGACTGGCAGATCTAGAAGAGTCTGGCTGACTGGCGGATCCTGGCTGACTGGAAGTTCTGGCAGATCCTGGCAGACTGTCGGATCCTGGGAGACTGGCGGATCCTGGCTGGCTGGCGGATCTAACTGATCCTGGCAGACTGGCGGCACTTGCGGCGCTGGACAGACTGGCGGCACTGGCGGCGCTGGGCAGACTGACGGCACTGGCGGCGCTGGGCAGACTGGCGGCACTGGAAGAGTCTGGTTGACTGGCGGATCCTGGCTGGTGTTACTGGACCGAGAACACGCACAGGAAGCCTGGTGCGGGGAGCTGCTACCGGAGGGCTGGGGTTTGGAGGTGGTACTGGATAGACCGGACCATGCAGGCGCACTGGAGCTCTTGAGCACCGAGCCTGCCCAACCTTACCTGGTTGAATGCTCTCAGTCGCCCTGCCAGTGCGGCAAGGTGGAATAGCCCGCACTGGGCTATGCAGGCGAACCGGAGACACCGAGCGCAAGGCTGGTGCCATGTAAGCCGGCCCAAGGAGACGCACTGGAGACCAGCTGCGTAGAGCCGGCTCCATGGCATTTGGCTCGACGCTCAATCTAGCCCGGCCGATACGCGGAGCTGGAATATACCGCACCGGGCTATGCACCCGCACTGGGGACACCGTGCGCACCACTGCATAACACGGTGCCTGCCCGGTCTCTCTTGCCCCCCGGTAAGCACAGGGAGTTTGCGCAGGTCTCCTACCTGGCGTAGCCCTACTCCCTGTGAGCCTCCCCCAAAGAAATTTTTGGGGCTGACTCTCGAGCTTCCTTGCCAACTGTGTTCCCTCATATCGCCAGCTCCTCTCTCCGGCTGCCTCTGCTCTCCTCGCTGCCTCCACCTGTTCCCATGGAAGGCGATCCCTTCCCGCCAGGATCTCCTCCCATGTATAGCAACCCTTGCCATCCAATATATCGTCCCATGTCCAATCCTCATTGCGCCGCTGTTGCTGCCTTTGTTGCTTCTCCTGTGGCTCCTGCCTGTTGACACGCCGCTTGGTCCCGTTGCGGTGGGTGATTCTGTAACGGTTCTCTTTTGGTGAAGGAGAGTCGGACCAAAATGCGGCGTGTAGATTGCGATCCATGTTTAATCAACAAACGTAAAACACGAATCAATACAAAAACTACAAAAAACAACAAACGTGGAAACGTAACGAAAACCGAAACAGCCCTATCTGGTGAAAACACAGAGACAGGAACAATCACCCACTAACACACAGTGAAACCCAGGCTACCTAAATATGGTTCCCAATCAGAGACAATGACTAACACCTGCCTCTGATTGAGAACCATATCAGGCCAGACATAGAAATAGACAAACTAGACATGAAACATAGAATGCCCACTCACCTCACACCCTGACCAACCAAAACATAGAAATATACAAAGTAAACTATGGTCAGGGTGTGACAATAGGGTTCCATTTGGGATGCATCCTCTTTCTGCATCCGTTTCATAGCCCTCAATGGTCAAAAGCAGTACAATTCTCTGTCTGCATCTATTTCTTCACATCCATTATGTCGGTGATGCCTTGACTGGAATATTCACACAATCCTGAAAAGTGCTAATCATACCTCAGTAAACTATCAACAAAAGTTGTGGTATTCATCACAGATGCCGAACGTCTAATATTAAAAAGACATAATCATGTGAAATGACTTATTATTTCAGAATGGAATCCCATTTGAAATAGAAATGACGGTTTGTACGTATATAGACCATGTTTATTGCCTGATTTTATCCAGCGAACAGGACCAGCGTTGTGGACTGAATACCCAGGGACCTAGTCATACACAGTGGTACACTAACAAGGCCACTACACATTCTCCAAATTAATACAATTCTAGGAACAGAGGAATAGCCTTGTGGCCTTGAGGCATAGAACTGAACAGCAACGGGGAGGAAACCCTCATCAGCAAGAATAGAGTGGCTACACACACATACTGTAACATCCCCCTTCTTTGAGCAGGCAAAACTAGCTAGCTAAGTAAGTGAATCTCTCTCTCCCCCTCTCTCCTTCCCTCTCTCCCCCCTACCCTCCCTTCCCATTTTGGCATAAATTAATCGTCTTTCTCTCTCTTTGAGTCAACTACTCACCACATTGTATGCACTGCAGTGCTAGCTAGATGTAGCTTATGCTTTCAGTAGTAGATTAATTATTTGATCCTTTGATTGGGTGGACATGTCAGTTCATGCTGCAAGAGCTCTGATACGTTGGATGACGTCCTCCGGATGTTGTCATAAATACTGTTTAAGTCTATTGGAGAGGGTGAAAACCATGAGCCTCCTAGGTTTTGTATTGAATTTAATGTACCCAGAGGAGGACGGAAGCTAGCTGTCCTCCGGCTACACCATGGTGCTACCCTACAGAGTGCTGTTGAGCCCACTGTAGACCTTCATTGCAAAACAGTGTTTTAATAAATTACTTGGTGACGTGTTTAGTTTAGTTTTATCTAAAAAGGATAACGTTTTAAATGTTTCACTATTTTTTATTTTATGAATTCACTGAGGAGGATGGTCCTCCCTTCCTCCTCTGAGGAGCCTCCACTGGTGCATACACACAATCAATCACTCACACACACACACACACACAGCAATAATACTCTCGATAATGACGATCCTAATTATGACAACATTCATCCATTTCTTTGGGCTAATAGGCATCCCCGGGTCACCTCACAACTGAAACGATGGTGGAGTTAAGAGTCGGCTGGCTAAGTGCCTGCGGGCTGAGGAAAAATTCAAATGTATATTTACTGCTCATGATTTGGTATTTTTCAATCCTTCCTTCTGTCAAATATTAACCTATATTAACCTGTGTTATATTAATAATAATTGATGGGTGTGTACAGAGCTTTAGAGGTTAAATGTTAACACACACCAACACACACACTTATGCTTTTCCTATTTGTGGAGCTAGTTTCATGGACCAAAAGAAAAAAAACTAAAGTTGTTTTAATGTAATTGAATTAAGAGGTAATGGGGGATGAATTGGACAGGCAGACACATGTAAGATAAGTTCAGGCAGACACATGTAAGATAAGCCACGAGCACACTGTGCACAGCGCGGGCCTCCGTGAGGACACACAGCGGGGTGTGATGTCAGCACATCTTTTTTGTAGGTCACCGAGACATTTCCTGTTGAAGGACCCACAGTGGAGCTCGCTCACGGAGCCCATGGGGCCCACAGCAGAGCAGCGCCAACAGTTACAGGCCGATAAAGTAAAGGCGTCCCAGCCAAAACAGCTCGGGAAGAGTTTGTGTCTTTTTTTGTTATTAGTGTTCCAAGGCAGAGTCCTCAATCGGATGCTTCTCATCAAGTGAGAGGAAATCCAGGGAAAAAAAGATCAAGCAAACACGTTTCCCTGTTGTTCCTTCCCCACAACACAAGGTGACACATCTAAACCGGGAAAAATAGCCCTTCTCATCCGTAAGACCACAGTCACTCTATGGAGGCATGTAGCCTAGTGGTTAAGAGTGTTGGGCCAGCGCCGTGGACGTTAAAGGCAGCACCCCGCGTACCTCTCTGAGTCAGAGGGGTTGGGTTAAATATGGAAGACACATTTCGGTTGAACGCATTCAGTGTGCAACTGACTAGGTATCCCCTTTCCCAGAGGCTAGAAGGGCCTGTAACTATGTAATAAATGGGACACAGAGGGTTCCAAATAGTGCACTACTTAGAGGCCCTGGTCAAAAGTAGTGCACTGTATTGAAAATTGGGTGCCATTTGGGACAAACTGTTAGTGGGCCCTGGATTCCTTCAGGGATTCTGCATATACAGTAAAGCTGCCTAGTACTATTACAGGAATACTATGGTTTTACTACAAAACAGCAATAAGATTTGCAGAGAAAGGATCACAGAATGTTCCCCAGGTCACATACACTCTCTGTCACACACACATACACGTGTGCATGTACACACACATACACGTGTGCATGTACACACACACACGTGTGCATGTACACACACACACACACACACACACACACACACACACACACACACTCTCTCTCCCTCCTCGGACCAAGACATAGAGCTGCTGTGATTCCGTTATCCCTGGCTGGTTAACTCACTCGCCACATGTCACCACTCCTCTCTCCCCAGTCATGCCGCAGAATGCAGATTCATGGGAACTCTACAGCGTTTGACCTAGAAACGAGTAACCTAGCCTACATTTGACTGACATTGCTCGAGGTTGCTCTTTCCAGGGGCAGGCCAGGGCATAAAAAGGGACTGTAAAGGTTAAAAAGGTCTGCCTGTCATTTGTTGAGTTGTACGGCCACCCCCTCCCTTTTCCTTCCAAATACCGGCCTTCCTAAAACACACACACCCTTCCTCTATCCAACTCCTCACCGTCTGCACTTCAGTCCACTCCACAGCTGCTTTCATGCCATATCCGACAACCCTGGAACATCTCTGGTCTGGATCAAACCCCTAGAGCGCACTGCAGTGCTTGCTAGTGTAGCAACACGACGTCTCACTTCCTCAAGACCGCAAACATCAAAAAGGACAAGAGCGCTCTAGCCTTGGGATGCCCCGGGCCCCGTGCCAGACACAGGCCCCAGAAATTCCACACCTCTCTCCCAGCTCCGGTGTTCCAGAGCTGGGACACTAGGGCTAGGGGAGGGCCTCTGGCTGGCAGTGCTAGAACTGATGCTTGGGTGTCATCCATCCTGGAGGCGTATAAACAGGAGTGCGGTGCCCCTAGGACTAGAGTGGTAATGCCAAAGGTAAGCCGCAGTTCAAAGGGTACCGCCCCGCAAGGGGAACTGGTTGGAATGCGGTCAGGTGGTGCACAATGGACAGTAGTGCCTTTTGAAAACGTTGAAAACAAAGAGCGGTGATTCTGAATGGTGAAGATATGTGGATACCACCTGACAGCATTGAGTCCAGACAGATCATATTCTTTACTTTACATAACGATAAACCTTTACTTATTTTGTAGAACAAGGGTATTACACCTTCAGGCAATGTGCATATGCTGGTAATTATTCATGCATAAACTAGTGGAATTTCGCAATAACAGCTGGAATGATTTTTTCCCCCATCTATTTTCTTATTCATTGGGTTACAGATAAGGGACTGGGATTGAATCAAATTACAATAACATTGTAAAACAAGTTAATTGAATAAAATGATTTTCCATCCCATTCATATTCTATTCATATAATATGAAATAAAGAGAGGGATGAATGAATACAGGCAAGATAGAGACGGAAAGAGGGAGAAAATGCCATTGAAGTTCTCAAGTTTATTTTGCTGACCACAGAGAAAGTAGCGTTGAGTTCCAGACAGGCTACGCACGGCTGTGTGTGTATCTCATCCTCTGCCACGTAATAGTCAAAGTAGCAACACAGACCACCAGACCACAGTTCGAAACAAAGAAGAGCGACTAGTTCGTCTTCTGTGAGCTATCCTGATTCAATGGGGAGAAATATCTAGTCAAAACGGATTAGAAAATACACCAGAATACACATTTTACACAGAATTAAACTTAGGCTATAGCAATAATGTTTTGAACATCCAACAGCATCATTTTACAAAGCGATGTAAACAATCGAATTAGGATCATTTGCTTTATATTTTATTGGTTACCTATTTTTTGTAGCCTAATACGACACATAATTCAACACTAGGCATAAATACACTTGCCTACAACAAGTACACACCGTACCCTACTGTGACAGCTGCAGCTCAGCTGTTTACTTCTTTGCTATCCACAATGTTGATGAATATTATAACCATGACTGGACTGCGACGAATGGCGTTTTACATGTTTTACCTTCTAGGAAACAAGCTTGATTTCAGGAGGCGCTCATTACCTGACTCCGTTAGTCTTCAGTTTTAAACGTGAGAATTCTCCTCTTCTCCTTTGTGTTTTCCTTGTACCCGGCTCCGCTTTGTATTTATATGTGCCTTGAAACCAGAAGCAGCCAGTTCCCCGTTGCCGCTGCCTCCCCGCTTAAAGGAGCAGTACAATCAAAAACGTGATTTACCCAACATTTCCACAATATGAGATCGAAATAACGTTCTGAAATTGGGGAAATTATGAAAATACACTTTTAGTTTAAGAGCTTTTGGAAAGAAAAAAACGCCTAGAATTTCAGTCTGTTCAGGTGGGATGGAGTTTTGGTCCTTGCTAATCAGTATCCTTGGGACTTCCCTTCCCCAATTGAAGTTGACATTAACAATGGTTACTGTAAGGGTTAAGATTAGGGTTGGGTAAGGGTTATGGTTAAGGTATGGGTTAAGGTTAAGGTTAGGGTACGGATGTCCCAAGGATCCAGAATAGCACTGATCATGTTTTTTTTGCCTAGACCATGACATCACAATCTGATTATTCTGACTAATCACCAGTCATCTTTTATTTGCATAATATGTATCCCATTTGAAGTGGTATGAGGGTATGTTCTAGTCTAGACAATCCTGTCCACCAATCAGGGCTGTGTATGTAAATATATTTGCAACTGTATTTTTTATTTTTGTTTGTTTAACATTTATTTAACTAGGCAAGTCAGTTAAGAACAAAGTATTATTTACAATGACGGCCTAGGAACAGTGGGTTAACTGCCTTGTTCAGGGGCAGAACGACAGATTTTTACCTTGTCAGCTCGGGATTCAATCTAGCAACCTTTCGGTTACTGGCCCACGCCAAAACAGCCACACGATCAGACTGAGCATTTCAACGGCAATTTAAATATATTTTGAGTTATTTTCATTCAAATTAACACACACTGTGATTTATTAGACATACAGTGATGATTAAAAAATTAAAAATAAAAAAAGACAGCATTGGCTCTTAATTAATATGAGCAACCCTGACTTGCCCAACCAGCACTGCCTGAGGTGAGTGCCCATAATGGCTAACTGAGAAAGGATAATTTGTAGACACCACAAACTGTAACTGTATACTGGCCAACAGCGGAGCTATTCATGTGTCAGACTCTAGGAAAAAGTGTTTGAGAGAAAGTTAGAAAAAAGTCAAGAGAAATTATAGTTTTATAGAAGGACTACAGTAAATGAACTGTGCAGGTGCTGGTTGCTCAACTGAAGTGTGTCACTCAAACTACAGCAAGGGCTGGAGTTCCAAAATTCTAAACGTCCCTACAATTCCCAGTTTTTAAATCCCAGTTGGAACAATCCTGGAATAAGGAAGAAATCAAATCAAAATCAAATCACATTTTATTAGTCGCATATAGATATTTGCAGATGTTGGCGCAGCGAAATGCTTGTGTTTCTATCTCCTACAGTGCAGTAATACCTAGCATTATGAAACAACACAAAAATCCTCCCCCCCCATTTTTTTTTTAAGGACACCTCTTTTCTTGACATAGACTGACCAGGTGAAAGCTAGGATTCCTTATTAATGTTAAATCCACTTCAATCAGTGTAGACGAAGGGAAGGAGATAGGTTAAAGAAAGATTTTTGTGCCTTGGGGGGTGCAACACAATATTAGGAAGGTGTTCCTAATGTTTGGTATACTCAGTGCATATATATACCTGCCAGTTTATTAGGAACTGGGTCGGACCCCCTTTTGTCTCCAGAAAAGCCTGAATTCTTTGGGGCATGGATTCGGAAACGTTCCACAGGGACGATAGTCCATGCTGATGCGATGGTATCATGCAGTTGCTGCAGATTGGATGGCAGTACACCACCACCAGCAGTCTGTACTGTTGACACCAGGCAGGATGGGTTGTTCAATCAAAGAGTAACTGAATGCCTCAATGCCTGTCTGTCTGCTTTATATAAAAAGCCACAGCAACGTGACTCTGTAGGAGCAATCCATTTTCGTGAACAGTATGGTGTCCCTAATAAACTACATGGCCCAAAGAATGTGGACACCTGCTTGTCGAACATCTCATTCCAAAATCATGGGCATTAATATGGAGTTATTCCCCCTTTTGCTGCTATAACAGCCTCCACGCTTCTGGGAAGGATTTCCACTAGATGTTGGAACATTGATGCAGGGACTTTCATTCAGCCAATACAAGAGTATTAGTGAGGTCGGGCACTGATATTTGTCGATTAGGCCTGGCTCACAGTCGGCATTCCAATTCATCCCAAAGGTGTTCGATGGGGTTAAGGTCAGTGCTCCGTGCACACCAGTCAAGTTCTTCCACACCGAACTCGACAAATCATTTCTGTATGAACCTCGCTTTGTGCATGGGGTCATTGTCATGCTGAAACAGGAAAGGGCCTTCCCCAAACTGTTATCACAAAGTTGGAAGCACAGAATCGTCTAGAACGTCATTGTATATCGTAAAGTTAAGATTTCCCTTCACTGGAACTAAGGGGCCTAGCCCGAACCATGAAAAACAACCCCAGACCATTATTCTTCCTCCAACAAACTTTATTTAACTAGGCAATTCAGTTAAGAACAAATTGTTATTTACAATGACGGCCTAGGAGTTAGTTGCTTGTTCAGGGGCAGAACGACAGATTTTTACCTTGTCAGCTGGGGGATTTGATCTAGCAACCTTTTGGTTACCCAAACCCAAGATCATAACTCCAGAGAACGCATGCGTTTAGACTGCTCCATATTCCAAGCTTTACGCCGCAAAGTGTAGTGTAGTTGTGTAGTTCCTTGAGAGCTGAGAGTGTAGTTCCTTGAGAGCTGTCATGGTGTCAGCTTAGGGGGGAATATACACAGCAGTGACTGAAGAAAATCCTCTCGGGAGGTAATGCGGTCAGCATTTGATGGTGAGGTATTCCAGATTGGTAGAACAAAAGGACTTGCGTTTCTGTGTGTTACCAAAATCACACCGTGAGTAGTTCATCATGAAACAGACACCTCCAACTTTCTTTTCCCAGAGAGTTCTTTCTTCCTGTCCGTGCGATGGACGGAGTACACCGCTGGCTGAATCGAAGGGGACAATATATCCGGAGAGAGCCATGATTCCATAAAACAAAGTGTGTTACAGTCCCTGATATCTCGCTGGAAGGAGATCCTTAACCCGAGCGTCTGCTTTTTGGTTCAGGCGCCGGGATGAATGGAACTGCCTTGGAGTTCAAACAGATTTCTGGTCGAAATGCTGTTGAGTGACCGCCGATCTAATGTCCAAAAGTTATTTTCGGCTGTAGGTAATAATGCAAGAAACATTCTGAGCAAATAATGTAATAAATAACACACAAAAAATGAAACAATTTCATAATGAATAATGCAACGTTGGCTAGGAGCTAGAAACAGGGTGGCCATGTCTGCCGACGCCATCCTGTGTGTGTAAACAGGAAATCCGGAATCCATCCAGGATTTCAGGAAACCTGGGAATTTTGGGAAAGTTACTGGAATTTTTCAACCCTAGTTGGGGTCAATTCATTTTCACTTCAGTCAATTCAGGAGGAAAATTGACATTCCTATTCCATGTTTTTCTTATAGAGAAGCATTGTGGAATATTGGAATTGGATTTTCAGTTTACTTCTTGAACTGCATTGAAATGGAATTGATAATAACCAAATGCTTTTGTAGATATCCTATAACGACAACCATTGTAGCACGGTGTACTGTTGAAATATGTGTTCTCAGTGTTTTCAGCATTCACCATGGCCAAACTATAAACAGTCTGTCCCTACAAAGAGGTCTTTGTCAGAGTTTGTCTGAGGATAAGAGTTGGCAGTTGGCAAAAGCAAAGCCCTTTCAGTGCCTATCCATCCATCATTGGGTGTTCCAGGGGGCCGGGAACTAATCTGCCTTTTGTTTCCAAAGGGACAATAATAGCCCATGGACAGTCCTGCAATCAGTTAAACCTTTTAGTATTAGTTGATTAAAGAGTATCTTCAACCCTCCCATCAGAGAGTACTAGACTAAAAGATAGGGGGGGGTGTGAGGACAGCTTCACTCCCCTACGTATCTATTTGGTGAAGCAAAAATATGTAGATTTGGCTTTTAGATTGAATGTTTCATATGAATGTTTCAATGTCGCCTTTTATTTGAGAGTTTTTCCACACATATCTGTTTTGCCATTTAAAGAAATGAAAGCACTTTATGTATCTAGTCCTCCCACTGGAAGAACTCATTTTTTCCATAACTATTTGGACAAATGCATGAAGTAGTATGGGTCCCATACTCCTAGTATGCAATGATTACATCAAACTTATTTGCAGTTTGTTTTGGTTGTGTTTCAGATTACGTTTTGCACAGTAGTAACTGAATGGTGAATAATGTATTGTGTCATTTTGGAGTCACTTTTATTGTAAATAAGAGTAGATTATTTTTCTGAACACTAATCATGAATTAATCCTGAATAAGGGTGAGTGAGAAAGTTACAGAGGAACAAAGATCCTACCCCCCCCCCCCAAAAAAAAAATGCTTACCTCCCCCATGTCTCGGGGGTATGGTCTTTGTTCTTCTGTAACTTTCTCACTCATCATTATTCACAATTCATTCATGATTACACTACATGCAATCATGTTAGCATTCACATGAATGTAAAAGTGTTCCCGAAACATATTATATTCTTATTTACAATACAAATGACTCCAAAATACTTATGACACATTCAATTGTGGAGGACAAAGTGCTTTAATTTCTAAATGGTAAAACAGATATGTATGAAAATACTCTCAAATAAAAGGGTATCTGTACTGTCGCCACATATAAAACATTTTCTCTCAAACCCAAAACGTTCTCGCCTCACTGTCCAGATAAATACAGTACATAGGGGGAGTGTACATATCTGCCTGCTTTCTTAGTGGTCCAACACCTGTTTAAAATGAGTGGCCTCTGTGTTATAGGGTCTTCTACATGAGCATTGCTGGAAACCAGTCATTTTGTGTACACAACTTTCCACGGAAACCCCTCAGGCAGTAGGGGGAGGTGTTTGTTTTGGTGTGCCCTGTGCATACTGACCCTTCAACATCTCGAAAGACCACTGGTTTTCTCTGTAGGTTCCTGGAAACAGCCCTTAGTGGTGGTATGTTGACCATATACCACAAACCCTCAAGGTGCCTTGTTGCTTTTATAAAACGGATTACCAACATATTAAACCAATGAATTACATATTTTGATTTCAATATAGTCAATTCAGGATTAAACCTGACATTCCTATTCCACTGTTTTGTTGTAGAGAAGAATTGTAGAAAATGTGGAATTTTTTGATTACTTCTTGAATTTACTCAATTAAAAGGAATTGTCCCCAACGCTAATCGCTGATAATAATAAACCAATGCTTTTGAAGATTTCCTAAACTGACAACTATTGTAGCACAGTGCAGTGTGTGTGTGTGTGTGTGTGTGTGTGTGTGTGTGTGTGTGTGTGTGTGTGTGTGTGTGTGTGTGTGTGTGTGTGTGTGTGTGTGTGTGTGTGTGTATAACTATACTTATGGGAACCAGAAGTCCCCACATCAATAGTAAACAGATTGTTGTTGTTTTTATCATAGAATGGAACCATTTTGAATTAAAGGGGTAGTATTCATCACAGGTATGACAGTTGAGCTCCTTTGTGTTCATATTGAGAAGAAGCACAGGCTGACTATGACCAGAGGGAGAAAAAAATGTTGTTTTTGATTTGGAACATTGAACATTGAAAACTATAAAGGGACTTGGAAAGTGTCACAGTCGTTCACGTGCCGTATCACTCTCTTTTCCTCTTTCTTGCTGTATTTTCCTTTTTCTTCCTTTCTTTTCCTTTTCTTCCTCTTCTTCAATCTTTTTCCCACTCTGTTGATTTCTCTCTCATCATGGCCTCTGATTATGAAGATGTTTCAGCCACCGAGCAGAAGCCAACGACTCTTCTCCTACAGCTTTTTGTCTTGTTAAAATGTGATCTATTGTCATTCTGTCTTCATCTGTTAGTCTGTCTGCGCAAACAGCAGAGATCAGAACGTTGGCGTTGAAACAGTCAACCATCACCCACAGAAATAGCTCATAGGAGTCTAAAAAGCAGATCTAGGAGCTGCATATGTAATTGTGTTTGTTGAAGTGAATTTGTACAGCTTGTAACAAGCAACGATCACTATTAGACAAGAACATTGAAATGTTTGGGATGAAAATGAATGATTTGAACCTGTTTTGTTCGGATGACATTTGTCAGAACACTGGATGCATTCAGAGGGACAATTTCATTTCAAAAGGGTACAATCTGTGACAATTTAATACTTCTTCAAGTGTAATGTGACAGCCTAGTGTGCTATTATCAAACGAGACGATTCGTTTCTGAAGAAAGAAAGCAATTGAATTGATTTTTTTTTTTTTAAACAAAGGCTTCAATAAAAAATTATATTATTGAAAATTGACTCAATGTTGGTGGACGGATGTCATTTTTATTTCTATTGGTGTTTTCGTAAGGGGCTGAAGGTGGACTGTACTATCCCCTTGTCTGTGTACCAATAGACCAAAAGAAATTAACGAGAAATCACATTCACACAATGTGGTCAGAAATGCTGTTTCTTGAACAAAGTCTGCACAGGTATTGTAGGTATTGTAGGTCTCAAAAGCCCTGCGTCGGAACACTTAGCCCCATATCGGGCTCCATTTGATTGGTCGGCCACTGAGTTTTCATACAAGAGTGTGTACATGCACTGGGTTTTGTAAAGGTCAGTGTGTTTCATGGGGTAGTAGAGGAGGAAAGGGAACAACATGACGACCACATGACAAGTCTCCTGTAGATCTGGAGGAAGAAAGGGGAAGTGGGCAGTGGTAACAGTGGACCCAGATTGTCAAACAAGGATGATAGAGCAGAGTGCAAAAGCTGTGGTTTTTAACACACACACACACACACACACACACACACACACACACACACACACACACACACACACACACACACAAGATAAAGGGAAAATCTAAATGATTTGGTTTATTCAGGGTCATGTGATAAAAGCAGACTCTCTGGTCAGGCTTTAGAAGGAAACACTAGAGGATTTACTTGTATATTCCAGACATTCAGACTTTCACACAGCTTTCATTTTCATGCCTGTACTTATGTCCCAAACATAGTGTCATATTTATAGCCATAAACCATTCCAGTTTTAAAATATTCTTGTTTCACATCACCAAAACTAGACCGATTTCCTTATTACCCACCCTTGTGCTATAATGTTGCTAAAGTTAATAGTTAGGAACATAATCACACTTAAGTTGCCATTCCTTTAACCAGTATAATTTACTTAAATACCATTTTAGGAGCCAAAGATATCCTGAAATAAGTTTTTCCCCCATTCCACTGAAATGATCGAAATTCTCACAGCATCTAAGTAAAAATATAATATATGCCACTTAGCAGATGCTTTATCCAAAAGCAACCATACATTTTACATATGGGTGGGTCGAACATACTACCCTGGTGTTATAAGCACCATGCTCTACCAACTGAGCTACAAAGGACCATTGAAACTCTTCCCTTTTCTGTGGTAAAACTTTCTGTTAAAGAGTCAATCTGCGAGTCAATTTTTTATTTATTTTAATGTTACAGTATATAACCAGGGACTCTTGAAGAATATAACTTACGAATGAGTCATGAGCTTAGTCCAACTGTCATACCCCATCAGAACCTAAAATAGAAGCTTTTTTACTCCAATGTGTATAAACAATATCATTGTAAACAAACACTGTATAGCCTCAAAACATGGTTAAAACTATACATTTGATCTCATGGATGGTCAGTCCTTGCATCCATAGCTCCATGAATTTGAGAGAGGTTACATTTCCACACATATGTTCACCAAATCAGTGGTGGGGTGTTCGAATCGTTATAGTTTAAACTAAAAGAGGCCACTTTAAGTGAAACGGCAGACAGTCTTTTGACTCTGATGTGACTCGGGTTCAAATTTGGAACTGGAGTTCCAAGTCTAGGAAAATAACATGTGGAGCTGTTGCTTTATCTCTTGTAGATACAGTACTTGTAGATTATGTGAGAATAGGAAGATAGGAGGATAACGGCATGTGAGTAACTAGGACATCATGCTCCTGCGTTTAAATAGTGAAGCACAGTGAAGGAGAACGTTGCTGTTCCATCACGCCACATCAGCAGGAGAGCACATTGTCATATCTGCATTTTTCCATGGTCTGTTTAAAGGGACACTTCATCACTTTTGAACCTCATTACTTCCAGCACCAAACTAGTGGCTACCTATTTATTAGCAGTCTAGTTCCAGTTGTATTTGTTAGGAGAAAGTGACTGGTAGCAGGATAAATACTAATAACAATAATAATACTAGTAAATAGTATGGCAGCAGCGTAAGTGGTGGGTGGGTGTGTGCATGGTGGTGAGTGGGTGTATGTAAGTGTGTGTGTGTGTTAAATCAAATCAAATATTATTTACCACATACACGTGTTTAGCAGATGTTATTGCAGGTGTAGCGAAATGCTTGTGTTTCTAGCTCCAACAGTGCAGTAATATCTAACAAGTAATATCTAAAAATTTCACAATACACACAATACACACAAATCTAAAGTAAAGGAATGGGATTAAGAATATATCAAGATTTGGACAAGCAATGTCGGAGAGGCATAGACTAAGATACAGTCGAATGTTATAGAATACAGTATACACATATGAGATGAGTAATGCAAAATATGTAAACATTAGACTAGTGTTTCATTATTAAAATGGCCAGTGATTTCAAGTCTATGTATATAGGGCAGTAGCCTCTAATGTGCTAGTGATGTCTATTTAACAGTCTGATGGCCTTGAGATAGAAGCTAGTGTGTGTGTGTGTGTGTGTGTGTGTGTGTGTGTGTGTGTGTGTGTGTGTGTGTGTGTGTGTGTGTGTGTGTGTGTGTGTGTGTGTGTGTGTGTGTGTGTGTGTGTGTGTGTGCACGCAAGAGTCTCAGTGTCAATGAACAGCAGCATAGTGGTAGTAATATATCTAATCACTAATCATTTTAGCAGCAGAGTAGGTGTGAGGGGGAGCAGAAGTTGTTCGCCATTTAACAGTCTTATGGCCAGGGGATAGAAGCTGTTTAGGAGTCTGTTGATCTGAGCCTTGATGCACCGGTACCACCTGCCGGCATGGAGAACAGTCCATGTCTCGTGGCTGGAGTCCAATTTTTGGGGCTTTTCTCAGACACCCCCTGGCGTGTTCATCCTGGATGGCTGGGAGCTCACACCCAGTGATGTGCTGTGCCGTCCGCACCCCCCTCTGTAGGGTCTTCCAGTCGAAAGTGGTGCAGTTGCCATAACAGACAGTGATGCAACCAGTCAGGATGCTCTCGATGGTGCAGCTGTAAAAGTTCTGAAGGATGAGGGGCCATGCCAATTCGTTTCAGCCTCCTGAGGGAAAAGATGCACTGCCGTGCCTTCTTCACTACTGTGCTGATGTGAGAGGACACTGAGGAACTTGAAGCTCTTGACCCTCTCCACTGCAGCCCTGTCTATGTGGATGGGGGTGTGCACTCACCCCTGTTTCCTGGGGACCATGATCAACTCCTTGGTATTGCTGATGTTGAGGGAGAGGTTGTTGTCTTGGCACCACACTGCCAGGTCTCTGGCCTCCTCCCTGTAGGCTCATCGCCGTTGGTGATCAGGCCTGCCACCGTTGTGTCATCAACAAACTTGATGATGGAGTTGGCGCTGTGCGTGGCCACACAGTCATGGAAGTACAGGGAGTACAGGGAGGGGCAGAGTACACACCCCTGGGGGGCTCCCGTGTTGGCGGATGTGTTGTTGCATACTCTTACCACCTGGGGCAGTCAGGAAGTCCAGGATCCAATTACAGAGGGAGGTGTTCAGTCCCATTGCCATTGTCTGTGAATCTGTTTGATGTGTGCCATGGCCTGCCTCTGAAAGCACTTCATTAACCTGTTGCTCCTACCCTCTACTTTTTTGAACATTTTGTTAAAAATCGCGCAACATTTCAGCGCCCTGCTACTCATGCCAGGAATATAGTACGTTCATATGGTTAGAATGTGTGGATAGGAAACCCTCGGACGTTTTTAAAACTGGTTAAATCACGGTTAAATGGTTGATAGAAGTTGGACATCACACGTCTTACTGACTCGGAATTAAAATAACTGGCAACAAGAAAAGGAGCCTCCGGGTGCATGGTTTCCTGCTTGTTTATAGCATTGTACAGTTCGTCATGTGCCAGCTTGTTGTTGTCCTGAGGTGGAATATATACAGCAGTCATGATAACAGATGACAACTCTCACGGGAGGTATAAAGGTTGGCATTTGACTAGATATTCCAAAACAAGTGAACAAGTAGAGACTTCCATTGCACTAAAGTCTGCACACCATTTGCTGTTGATAAAGAGACTTACCCCTCCCATTCTGGATTTCTCTGAATCTGATGTTCTGTCCTCTCATTGAATGGAGAATCCATCAAAGTTTGATAGCCATATGGGCTATTTTGTCCGAAAACCGTGTTTCAGAAAAATGTAGAATATTGCAGTTACGAGAGACCCGTTGATAGCAAATCCACGATTGGAGGTCATCCATCTTACTATCAAGTGACCACTTTCGATGGAGGGAAGTGGTAGCTGGTTCTTCACCTTGAAGAAAAAATACACCCAAAACCACTCATTCCTATAATAACACTAATATCTGATATAAATATTTTTTGTGAACAAATGTTTCATTGTGTAATTATAATAAGGTTAATAGCAACATATGTTGCAGTTCAAGTAGACTACAAAACTCACAATGCAATGTTCTCTCTATGGGCTGGCTAGCTAACTAGCTAGCTAAGAATCTAGCTAGCAAACGTAGCTCCACATAATATTACCAAAGTGAATAAGTGTTAGCTGTAAAATCACCTAAACAAATTGCACTGTCAATTTAGGAGTCTACAATATCACCATGTTCAACCTGTAGATCAATGTGCCTCGCAGAGTGGAGTCTGACATTTGTAACGGCCATGCAACAGCACCATGAGAGAAATGTGGTGGACCCTCTGTTATACTACACATTTCTCGAGGTAGGAATATTGCAAATATATGATCAATGGTTCATTCGAGAGAAGAAAACTAGTATTGAAATCTGACATGATATACATTTTCACGATCTAAAAGTCACATTCCGATTAACCTCAAGTCTAGTGATAGCTTTATCGAAATGCTACGTCATGCCGGCCAACTTTCTGCCTGCTTGAAGGACAATAGCTCAGATACACATGAAAACATCATAACATCATAAATTGGTGAATCTTTCCTTTAAGGCCCCGCACAGACTGTACAATTTTAGCTGTGTCTTATAACACAATTTCTCCGTCTGTAAGGGTTTTCCTGTGGTGAAGGAGAAGCGGACCAAAATGCAGCGTGGTGGTTATTCATGTTCTTTAATAAAGGAACTAGACATGAAATAACTAACAAAACAATAAATGTGGAAAACCAAAAACAGTCCTATCTGGTGCAAACACAGAGACAGGAACAATCACCCACCAACACACAGTGAAACCCAGTCTACCTAAGTATGATTCTCAATCAGAGACAACTAATGACACCTGCCTCTGATTGAGAACCATACTAGGCCGAAACATAGAAATACCCAAAACCTAGAAAAACAAACATAGACTGCCCACCCAACTCACGCCCTGACCATACTAAATAAATACAAAACAAAGGAAATAAAGGTCAGAAAGTGACACCGTCCAAGACAAAATATCCACGTCGTGGGCAAATTCTTAGCTCGTAAATGATTGTTGGTCTTCTTGGTTCGTTCAGTGTCTGCCGATTAATTACCACCACGTGCAGTCGTACGGTCCGACAAAGTTCTGTCAGTATCAGAAATTTGGAGCCTTTATTGTGTAGTGTGGCTGGTGTTACGAGACGATCCTGGTGACTGACCAATAGGAACATGCACAAAATGAAGTCAGATTAATATAATACTTTGATTTAAATGTTTACATGCATTGCAAGAATAACTATTTCCCTAACAATCTTGTTTACATGACATCTTAAATTAGACTACCTGATGGGATTTTGATAAATGCACAAAATGGGCAATCAAAATAAACATTTTTCCCACAGCGACCGATTTGATTTATGAGTTCAAACATAAAGTTTGCATGTGAAAACTATTTCTAATGCATCATTTCAGTTTTTCCCAAGTCACTTGGGAGGCTTGCGCTGTTGGTGCATGCACATGCGAAGATCAAATACACCGCTGCAGTTGACGTAGACTATGTCAGCTGATGTAGCCTTGCAAGCTAATCGCAGAATGTGACGACAGAACTAAAGCAAATCATACAATCTGGCCAGGTTGACTTCAATATTTTAATTTGGTAACATTTCACAGTGTGGGAAGGCATTTAGTCTCACCAGGACACCTGTACTACTGCCTCTTTTTCGACAGCGTTTCCTCTTGGGTATCCCAAAGATTTGGTCAGAGGTACACAAAGAGCCCAGGGCAGATCAAATTAAATCACATTTTATTTCTCACATGCACCAAATATAACTTTACCGTGAAATGCTTACAAGCCCTTAACCAACAATGCAGTTTTAAGAAAATAGAGTTAAGAAAATATTAACTAAATAAACACAAGTTTAAAAAAATATGCATGGATATTAAACAGCGTGTCGCAGCAGTGTAAAAACAGTCCGGGTGGCCATTTGATTAATTGTTCAGCAGTCTTATGGCTTGGGGGTAGAAGCTGTTAAGGAGCCTTTTGGACCTAGACTTGGCGCTCCTGTACCGCATTCCATGTGGTAGTAGAGAGAACTGTCTATGACTTGGGTGACTGGAGTTTTTGACCATTTTTTGGGCCTTCTTCTGACACCGCCTAGTATATAGGTCCTGGATGGCAGGAAGCTTGGCCGCAGTGATGTACTAGGCCGTACACACTACCATCTGTGGCGCCTTACATTTGGATGCTGAGCAGTTGCAATACCAGGCTCTCGATGGTGCAGCTGTCGAACTTTTCATTACATTTCATTATAGTACAACGGTTTGATTTGTCTAATCTTAGCAATTTCTTCTTAGCTAGCTACATAGCCGTCTTTGTATCAAAGATAATTGCGTAATTATCGTATTTCGTCGTCCTAACGTATCTGCCCAGTAGCTAGCCAGCTAACTAACGCCCACCGTCTACATAGCTAGCTACATAGCCATCTCTGTATCAAAGATAATTGTGTAGATAATTGTGTAGTCTAGAGCGATTTTCTAGGTTACCTAGCCAGCTATTGTCGTTCTTTTAACGCAACGTAACGTAATCAACACTGCTAGCTAGCTAGCCAGCTAGCCCCTGAATCAACAACGCAGCCAGCTATTTGTCGTCCTTAACGTAGGAGACACAGCTAGCTAGCCAACAGCTAGCCAACGTCTACCGATTAGAACTCAACAACCCGGTCGCATTCCGCCTCGCTCCACAGGTAGTATCACATTTTCATTTCATTACAGTACAACGGTTTGATTTGTTTGATCGTAGCTAGCTACATAGCTAGCTACATAGCCGTCTCTGTATCAAAGATAATTGTGTAGTCTAAAGCGATTTTCTAGGTTACCTAGCCAGCTATTGTCGTTCTTTTAACGCAACGTAACGTAATCAACACTGCTAGCTAGCCAGCTAGCCCCCGAATCAACAACGCAGCCACTGCCAGCTAGCCTACTTCAGCAGTATTGTATCATTTTTAATCATTTTAGTCAATAAGATTCTTGCTACGTAAGCTCAACTTTCTGAACATTCGAGACGTGTAGTCCACTTGTCATTCCAATCTCCTTTGCATTAGCGTAGCCTCTTCTGTAGCCTGTCAACTATGTGTCTGTCTATCCCTGTTCTCTCCTCTCTGCACAAACCATACAAACGCTCCACACCGCGTGGCCGCGGCCACCCTAATCTGGTGGTCCCAGCGCGCACGACCCACGTGGAGTTCCAGGTCTCCGGTAGCCTCTGGAACTGCCGATCTGCAGCCAACAAGGCAGAGTTCATCTCAGCCTATGCCTCCCTCCAGTCCCTCGACTTCTTGGCACTGACGGAAACATGGATCACCACAGATAACACTGCTACTCCTACTGCTCTCTCTTCGTCCGCCCACGTGTTCTCGCACACCCCGAGAGCTTCTGGTCAGAGGGGTGGTGGCACCGGGATCCTCATCTCTCCCAAGTGGTCATTCTCTCTTTCTCCCCTTACCCATCTGTCTATCGCCTCCTTTGAATTCCATGCTGTCACAGTTACCAGCCCTTTCAAGCTTAACATCCTTATCATTTATCGCCCTCCAGGTTCCCTCTGAGAGTTCATCAATGAGCTTGATGCCTTGATAAGCTCCTTTCCTGAGGACGGCTCACCTCTCACAGTTCTGGGCGACTTTAACCTCCCCACGTCTAACTTTGACTCATTCCTCTCTGCCTCCTTCTTTCCACTCCTCTCCTCTTTTGACCTCTCCCTCTCACCTTCCCCCTACTCACAAGGCAGGCAATACGCTCGACCTCATCTTTACTAGATGCTGTTCTTCCACTAACCTCATTGCAACTCCTCCAAGTCTCCGACCACTACCTTGTATCCTTTTCCCTCTCGCTCTCATCCAACACTTCCCACACTGCCCCTACTCGGATGGTATCGCGCCGTCCCAACCTTCGCTCTCTCTCCCCCGCTACTCTCTCCTCTTCCATCCTATCATCTCTTCCCTCTGCTCAAACCTTCTCCAACCTATCTCCTGATTCTGCCTCCTCAACCCTCCTCTCCTCCCTTTCTGCATCCTTTGACTCTCTATGTCCCTATCCTCCAGGCCGGCTCGGTCCTCCCCTCCCGCTCCGTGGCTCGACGACTCATTGCGAGCTCACAGAACAGGGCTCCGGGCAGCCGAGCGGAAATGGAGGAAAACTCGCCTCCCTGCGGACCTGACATCCTTTCACTCCCTCCTCTCTACATTTTCCTCTTCTCTCTCTGCTGCTAAAGCCACTTTCTACCACTCTAAATTCCAAGCATCTGCCTCTAACCCTAGGAAGCTCTTTGCAACCTTCTCCTCCCTCCTGAATCCTCCTCCCCCTCCCCCTCCTCCTCCCTCTCTGCAGATGACTTCGTCAACCATTTTGAAAAGAAGGTCGACGACATCCGATCCTCGTTTGCTAAGTCAAACGACACCGCTGGTTCTGCTCACACTGCCCTACCCTGTGCTCTGACCTCTTTCTCCCCTCTCTCTCCAGATGAAATCTCGCGTCTTGTGACGGCCGGCCGCCCCAACAACCTGCCCGCTTGACCCTATCCCCTCCTCTCTTCTCCAGACCATTTCCGGAGACCTTCTCCCTTACCTCACCTCGCTCATCAACTCATCCCTGACCACTGGCTACGTCCCTTCCGTCTTCAAGAGAGCGAGAGTTGCACCTCTTCTGAAAAAACCTACACTCGATCCCTCCGATGTCAACAACTACAGACCAGTATCCCTTCTTTCTTTTCTCTCCAAAACTCTTGAACGTGCCGTCCTTGGCCAGCTCTCCCGCTATCTCTCTCAGAATGACCTTCTTGATCCAAATCAGTCAGGTTTCAAGACTAGTCATTCAACCGAGACTGCTCTTCTCTGTATCACGGAGGCGCTCCGCACTGCTAAAGCTAACTCTCTCTCCTCTGCTCTCATCCTTCTAGACCTATCGGCTGCCTTCGATACTGTGAACCATCAGATCCTCCTCTCCACCCTTTCCAAGTTGGGCATCTCCGGCGCGGCCCACGCTTGGATTGCGTCCTACCTGACAGGTCGCTCCTACCAGGTGGCGTGGCGAGAATCCGTCTCCTCACCACGTGTTCTCACCACTGGTGTCCCCCAGGGCTCTGTTCTAGGCCCTCTCCTATTCTCGCTATACACCAAGTCACTTGGCTCTGTCATAACCTCACATGGTCTCTCCTATCATTGCTATGCAGACGACACACAATTAATCTTCTCCTTTCCCCCTTCTGATGACCAGGTGGCGAATCGCTGCTCTTCCTCCCGGGGAAGGACTGCCCGTTCCATGATCTCGCCATCACGGTTGACAACTCCACTGTGTCCTCCTCCCAGAGCGCTAAGAACCTTGGCGTGATCCTGGACAACACCCTGTCGTTCTCAACTAACATCAAGGCGGTGGCCCGTTCCTGTAGGTTCATGCTCTACAACATCCGCAGAGTACGACCCTGCCTCACACAGGAAGCGGCGCAGGTCCTAATCCAGGCACTTGTCATCTCCCGTCTGGATTACTGCAACTCGCTGTTGGCTGGGCTCCCTGCCTGTGCCATTAAACCCCTACAACTCATCCAGAACGCCGCAGCCCGTCTGGTGTTCAACCTTCCCAAGTTCTCTCACGTCACCCCGCTCCTCCACTCTCTCCACTGGCTTCCAGTTGAAGCTCGCATCCGCTACAAGACCATGGTGCTTGCCTATGGAGCTGTGAGGGGAACGGCACCTCAGTACCTCCAGGCTCTGATCAGGCCCTACACCCAAACAAGGGCACTGCGTTCATCCACCTCTGGCCTGCTCGCCTCCCTACCACTGAGGAAGTACAGTTCCCGCTCAGCCCAGTCAAAACTGTTCGCTGCTCTGGCCCCCCAATGGTGGAACAAACTCCCTCACGACGCCAGGACAGCGGAGTCAATCACCACCTTCCGGAGACACCTGAAACCCCACCTCTTTAAGGAATACCTAGGATAGGATAAAGTAATCCCTCTCACCCCCCTTAAAAGATTTAGATGCACTATTGTAAAGTGGCTGCTCCACTGGATGTCATAAGGTGAATGCACCAATTTGTAAGTCGCTCTGGATAAGAGCGTCTGCTAAATTACTTAAATGTAAATGTAAATGGAATCTTTTGAGGATCTAGGGACCCATGCCAAATCTTTTCAGTCTCCTGAGGGGGAAAAGGTGTTGTCGTGCCCTCGTCATGACTTTCTTGGCATGTTTGGACCATGATAGTTTGTTGGTGATGTGGAGACCAAGGACCTTGAAACTCTCGACCCACTCCACTACAGCCCCGTCGATGATAATGGGGGTGTGTTCGGCCCTCCTTTTCCTGTAGTCCACGATCATCTCCTTTGTCTTGCTCACGTGGAGGGAGAGGTTGTTGTCCTGGCACCACACTGCCAGGTCTCTGACCTCCTCCCTTATAGGCTGTCTCAGCATTGTCGGTGATCAGGCCTACTACCGTTGTGTCGTCAGCAAACTTATTGATGGTGTTGGAGTCGTGCTTGGCCACGCAGTCGGGATGAACAGGAAGTACAGGAGCACGCACCCCTGAGGAGCCCCCATGTTGAGGGTCAGCGTGACAGATGTGCTATTGCCTACCCTTACCACCTGGGGGTGCCCCGTCAGGAAATCCAGGATCCAGTTGCAGAGGGAGGTGTTTAGTCCCAAGTTCCTTAGCTTAGTGATGAGCTTTGTGTGCACTATGGTGTTGAACGCTGAGCTGTAGTCAATGAACAGCTTTCTCGTATTCTGACATACTGTAGGTGTTCCTTTTGTCCATGTGGAGTGCGATTGAGATTGCATCATCTGTGGATCTGTTTGTGATGTATAAGATTGGATCTACGGTTGGAGTGGGTCTCGGGTTTCAGGGATAATAGTGTTGATGTGAGCCATGACCAGCCTTTCAAAGCACTTCATGGCTACGGATGTGAGTGCTACGCGGCGGTAGTCATTTAGGCCAGATACCTTCGCTTTTTTTTGTCTGCTTGAAACATGTAGCTATTACAGACTCGGTCAGGGAGAGGTTGAAAATGTCAGTGAAGACACTTGCTAGTTAGTCCCCACATGCTCTGAGTACATGTTCTGGTAATTTGCCAGGCCCTGTGGCCTTGTGAATGTTGACCTGTTTAAAGGTCTTTCTCACTCGGCTAAGGAGAGTATGATCACACAGTCGTCCGGAACATCTTGTGCTCTCATGCATGCTTCATTGTTGTTTGCCTTGAAGCGAGCATAAAAGGCATTTAGCCCATCTGGTAGGCTTGCATTACTGGGCAGCTTGCGGCTGGGTCAGAGTCTGTGTAGTAGGATTCAATCTTAGTCCTGTATTGAAGCTTTGCCTATTTGATGTTTTGTCTGATGGCATAGTGGGATTTCTTATAAACATCCGGATTAGTGTCCCGCTCGTTGAAAGCGGCAACTCTAGCCTTTAGCTCGGTGTGGATGTTGCCTGTAAACCATGGCTTCTGGTTGGTATATGTACGTACAGTTACTTTTGGGACAATGTCTTTGATGCACTTATTGATGAAGCCGGTGGCTGAGGTGGTATACTCCTAAATGCCATTGGATGAATCCTGGAACATATTCCATTCTGTGCTTGCAAAACAGTCCTCTAGCATAGCATTTTTTCCTCTGGTTGCACATGTGATATTCTGTTAGAAATGAGGTAAAACAGATTTAAGTTTGCCCATTATCAAAGTCCCCGGCCACTAGGAGCGCCGCATCTGGATGAGCATTTACTTGTTTGCTTATGGCCTTATACTCCTCGGGAAAGATGAGTCGAAGTCAAAGTTGAAGCCTGAATTGAGGTATGTAACTGCCGATCTGATGTTCAAAAGTGTTTTCGGTCATAGGAAATGATAGAGTATACATTTCGTGCAAAAAAGATAAACGCCAAAAGAGTCGCAAGATAGCAAAGTTGAGTCAGAGCACGCAAGACAGCAGCCATACAGTATGGCGCCAACTTATTAAAATAACCTATATACACTATATACACACTACTGGGTCTACAAATGGGGAAATAGCATTCTACATACAGCTTTCTACATTACCCCAAAAGAGTGTTGAAGTATCACTTTAAGATGGTTGGAAAATAATGTTTATTAGTTACTATTAGTTACCTCTCCACCCCGCTGATTCTCAACACTGGGGCCCCACAAGGGTGCATCCTCAGCCCTCTCCTGTACTCCCTGTTCACCCACGACTGCGTGGCCATGCACGCCTCCAACTCAATCATCAAGTTTGCAGGCGACACTACAGTGGTAGGCTTGATTACCAACAACGACAAGACGGCCTACAGGGAGAAGGTGAGGGCCCTCGGAGTGTGGTGTCAGGAAAATAACCTCACACTCAACGTCAACAAAACAAAGGAGATGATCGTGGACTTCAGGAAACAGCAGAGGGAACACCCCCCTATCCACATCGACGGGACAGTAGTGGAGAGGGTAGAAAGTTTTAAGTTCCTTGGCTTACACATCACGGATAAACTGAAATGGTCCAACCACACAGACAGCGTGGTGAAGAAGGAGCAGCAGCGCCTCTTCAACCTCATGAGGCTGAAGGAATTCGGCTTGTCACCAAAAACACTTACAAACTTTTACAGATGCACAATCGAGAGCATCCTGTCAGGCTGTATCACTGCCTGGTATGGCAACTGCTCTGCCCATAACCGTAAGGCTCTTCAGAGGGTAGTGAGGTATGCACAACGCATCACCAGGGGCGAACTACCTGCCCTCCAGGACACCTACACCACCCGATGTCACAGGAAGGCCAAAAAGATCATCAAGGACAACAACCACCCGAGTCACTGCCTGTTCACCCCGCTATCATCCAGAAGGCGAGGTCAGTACAGGTGCATCAAAGCAGGGACCGAGAGACTGAAACACAGCTTCTATCTCAAGGCCATTAGACTGTTAAACAGTCATCACTAACATTGAGTGGCTGCTGCTGTCAAGCCCTGACCTTAGTTATCTTTGTTTTCTTTATCATTTTGGTTAGGTCAGGGTGTGACTAGATTTGGGTATGTTAGTTTCGTATTGTCTAGTGTTTTTTTTTTTGTAAGTCTAGGTATTTGTATGTCTATGGTGGCCTGAATTGGTTCCCAATCAGAGGCAGCTGTTTATCATTGTCTCTGATTGGGGACCATATTTAGGTAGCCATATTCCCTTGGGTATTTTGTGGGTTCTTATTCTATGTTTAGTTGCCTGTCTGCACTAGCCATGTTAGCTTCACGTATCGTTTTGCTATTTTGTTAGTTTGTTCAGTGTTTCGTTCTTTAATAAAAGAAGAATGTGCGCATACCACGCTGCACCTTGGTCTCCTCCTTACGACGAACGTGACAGCTGCCAACATACTTACTCAACTCCAGCCACTGGAAAAATGTATGTAATAAATGGATCACTTACCACTTTAAACAATGCCACTTCATATAATATTGACATACCCTAAATTAATCATCTCATATGTATATGCTGTACTCTATACCATCTACTGCATCTTGCCATCTTGATGTAATGTATAACTAGCCACTTTAAACAATGCCACTTTTATATGTTTACATACCCTATATTGCTCATCTCATATGTATGTACTGTACTCTATACCATCCACTGCATCTTGCCTATGCCGTTCTTTACCATCACTCATTCATATATTTTTTATGTACATATTCTTATTCATTCCTTTACACTTGTGTGTACATGGGAATTGTTAGGTTAGATTACTCGTTGGATATTACTGAATTGTCGGAACTAGAAGCACAATCATTTCGCTACACTCGCATTAACATCTGCTAACCATGTGTATGTGACAGATAACATTTGATTTGATTTGAAATCGAAATAATTTTACCTCATGGCAAAGTCTGAAATTGCATTGAAATTCCAAGGAGATATTTATTGGGAAACATAATGCCAAGAACAGTATACTGCAGTATGATTGAAAGATAAGGTTTTTTATGAAGGCTCTATCACGCTATAATACCGATCCTCTGTAGTACACTGTCGTAATGTCCAGTCATGCGTGTTAGAACTATTTGATTGCTGAGGGGGACTGACTGTCCTACACTTGATGCATCATATATGGTGTGTGGATGGTCTTATTTTGTCAGACATGTCAGCTTGAAGCCTGTCTTCTAACTGCTTGGACAACCATTTGCATGACTGACAGCCTTTGAGTTCATCAAAGGGGCCTAAGGGCAGGATGTAATACACAGTAATACAGTTGTCGAGAAGCACTATTAATGTAATCAGCTGTTTGACATGAGATGGAGCCTGGGTATCCTAGTCTCATTTAAGATCAGCTAAAATTGGAAGGGACCCAGTGCAGAGCCTTGGAGGATTCCCAGCTAAAATAGTGAGGGACTTCATATAGGAGCTTTGTAGTATTCCCACAGCAATATTCACACCATTAGAAACAACCTGTGCCCATTATTTTATTGAAGCAGTTACGCAATTAACTGGAGACACATCTCCTTCGTCTTTTCTCTTTCCTATTTCCATCCTCTTGCACCAAAATGCTTCCTTGTTATGTTCATTATTGTACACAGGATGCAGGTCCGGTCCATGGAAGCGGGGCTAGCCGGTGTTACGTGATTGGCACTTGAATTTGCATGAGTTCACTGAATAAATAGGAACAGAGAGAGTGGATTGTTAGCTTGGGATTGGTCGAGCCGTTGATTCAGTATAATGGCCTCTCTGTTTGTGTCTCCAGTGGGGTATATAGACGACACATTGTGAGTCTGGCCCGGTTTGGATACACACTGTATTCTCTCCATCCCTCCCTCTCCCCTTTTCAAATGCTCATGCAACACACAAAAGAGTGAAAGAAAGTGCCTTTTCATGTGTGGGGTGGAGGGAGGGGGGTTGGTGGGACCATGCACAGGAAGTTGGTGGAAGACGAGCTAGTCAGCCGGCTACAACTGGCTAGCACCAACCGATGTGAATCCTGGGCATTTTACCATCTCCATCAGGGCATGTGCGCATGGAAGAGTGGAAATGGACCGGAAGGCGGGCCAGTGTTTGATGGCTGGTTGCTATTGTGTAATCAGCATTGGTTTACGTGCAGGAAGGGCCTTTTTAGAGTGTGCCAGGGAGCCTCAATGTAGGTCCCATATGGGTGCTTTATACTGCAAAAAAAAAAACGTTTTAATTATGGTTTATCATTGTTGAACAATTCAATATAAACCAAAAAATGTATGATGTGTAACTATTTGTCATTTATAAAGTGTTTTCCATGGTCGCAAAGGTGAAGAACACAAAAGTCACCGCAATTCAAAAATGATCCAGACACTGGTGAGGGCAGAGTTATCATTGACTATTCTATAGGCCTTGGTGAAAAGCAATCAAAAGGCAGTACAATACAGTATGAACACCAAAAGTAGGTCAAAATGAATGACAGATAATAACAGAGGAACAAAGACTTACTTTAGATCTGCTTGCGTAATACAATTTGTTTCACAAATCTCCCATTGACTACGAACAAGCACGCTGACGTATCTCAAAATTCCAACTAGAGTAGAAAAAGCACAAACCAAAGCGATTCTATTTCAGTCTCAAATTCAATTGTCTCTTAAATGCAGTGAGCAAAGCTGGTTGAAATGACATTACAACCAGTTGTATAACCAGTTGTAATATGGTTATAATAATGTCATTTCAACTGTTCTGCCCATTGGATTGGTTCTAACAAACATGAGGAGGTTTAAACATTCTAGTATTTCCCTTTTATGGGGAATAATTGAGTTTGTGTTCCGTTATGTTATGTTATGAGGAAGAGGATACCGTTTTCTCCATTCTCTATTACAACAACTTGGATATAAGATTTCATTCACTGGAATGACAAGCCATCATTTGCTGAAGTTGGCTGAGTTTTCGCACCAAAGTACGTTCATCTCTAGGAGACAGAAATGCAACGGACACAAATTGACACGATCTGCATCCCAAATGGCACACTATTTCCCAGTAGTGCACTTCTTTTGACCAGGACCCTATTGACCCTGGTAAAACGTAGTGCACTACATAGGGAATAGTGCCATTTGGGACACAAACCCCTGTGATGTCGACGGTCAGCTCATTGCCAACATAAGACAGACAGAAGGCAAAGTTCACTTCCATGTAATCAAATTGTACTGTGTGTGTGTGTGTGTGTGTGTGTGTGTGTGTGTGTGTGTGTGTGTGTGTGTGTGTGTGTGTGTGTGTGTGTGTGTGTGTGTGTGTGTGTGTGTGTGTGTGTGTGTGTGTGTGTGTGTGTGTGTGTGTGTGTCACATAACAGAGGACGAAACCAAAAAAAATTCTGATAAACAAGTGTTCCTCACAATAAAATGGCAGCTTTCAACAAAGATTGTTTTTAAAATTAAAAAATAGTTTTTTGTAATAATTGTTTTATTATTATGAATTTTTCAGATGTTAAATTAATTACTAAAATGTCATCAAAGAAGAGGACAAAACAGAAAAAACCCAGCCAACTTTACATTTCTATTGTGGTAAGATGTGGTAAATTCTCATTTCCCAAACCATCCACAACATCTCTAACCATCCACTGTAGAGTCCTAACCATCAGTTTTTGTAAGTAATTTAATTTATGTACCCCTAATTGTACCGAATACTTGTTAATGTTAATGTTAATCCTACAGCTATTGAATGCCGTAATCATGAACCAGAGTTACAGTGTTAGCACTGACCTAGTAGGAAGACCACTTTGTGCAGCTCATCTTATCAGCTCCAATGTAAATAACATGAGTAAGTCTACTTCCGATAAGCTTCCCAGTAAAGGATTAAAAACAATCAAGCATCCCAGAAGAGTGCTAAAAATAGCCCATATGTAGCCTATGTAGCCTAAGAAACAAGGACCAACCCTTTGTAAATTTCTGGAAAAAATGGTGTTTGACCAGATACAATGCTATTTCACAGTAAACAAATAGACAACAGACTTTCAACACACTTATAAGGAAAGACACTTAACAAGCACAGCACTTACACAAATGACTGATGATTGACTGAGAGAAATTGATGATCAAATGATTGTGGGGGCCGTCTTGTTAGACTTCAGTGCAGCTGTTGACATTATTGATCATAGTCTGCTGCTGCAAAAACATATGTGTTATGGCTTTACACCCCCTGCTATAATGTGGATGAAGAGTTACTTGTCTAGCAGAACACAGAGGGTGTTATTTAATGGAAGCCTCTCAAACATAATCCAGGTAGAATCAGGAATTCCCCCGAGTAGCTGTTAAGGCCCCTTGCTTTTTTCAATTCTTACTAATGACATGCCACTGGCTTTGAGTAAGGCCAGTGTGTCTATGTAAGCGGATGACTCAACACTATACACATCAGCTACTACAGCGACTGAAATGACTGCAACACTTAACAAAGAGCTGCAGTTAGTATCAAGATGGGTGGCAAGGAATAAGTTAGCCCTAAATATTTCTAAAACTAAAAGCATTGTATTTGGGACTAAACATTAACTAAACCCTAAACCTCAACTAAATCTTGTTATAAAGTATGTGGAAATTGAGCAATTTGAGATGACTAAACTGCTTGGATTAACCCTAGATTGTAAACTGTCATGTTCAAAACATATTGTTACACTAGTAGCTAAGATGGGGAGAAGTCTGTCCATAATAAAGCGATGCCCTGCCTTTTTAACAATACTATCAACAAGGCAGGTCCTACAGGCTCGTTTTGTCACACCTTGACTACTGTTCAGTCGTGTGGTCAGGTGACACAAAAAAGGCTTAGGAAAATTTCAATTGGCTCAGAACAGGGCAGCACGGCTGGCCCTTGGTTGCACACAGAGAGCAAATATTAATAATAATAATTTGCATGTCAATCTCTCATGGCTCAAAGTGGAGGAGAGATTGACTTCATCACTACTCATATTTATGAGAGGTATTGACATGATGAATGCACGAGTGGTCTGTCTAAATTATTGGCACACAGCTCGGACACCCATGCATACCCCACAAGTGTAACGTCTGCTTCCAACTCACCCCCTCAAACATGTAGGTCCCTTGAACGCATCTCACTCTCCAGATCCCAATCACATGAATTCGAATCACCTGTTCACACACCTGTATGTCATTATCACACACTATTTAGTTCAGTTCTTTGCACCCCATCACTGTGAGGTATTGTTTGGTTTGTGGCACACATCTTTCAGAGTGCTGGTTTTCCCGTGAGTTACTCCTTCCGTGTATGATAGTTGGGCCTGCCTCACTAACGACGCCTTTTTGCCTATTCCCTGCCTGTACGGCTGCCTATCAGATTTCCTGTCATCAACCTCTTGCCTGATCTCCTGGACTACGTTACTAGCCTTTTCCCTGCCTGTACGTCTGCCTATCAGATTTCCTGTCATCAACCTCTTGCCTGATCTCCTGGACTACATTACTAGCCTTTTCCCTGCCTGTACTGTTACCTTTTGGACCCCCTGTGTATGACCTTCTGCCTGCCCCTGAACCCAGCTACCTGCCTCCTCCTGTGTATGACCTTCTGCCTGCCCCTGAACCCAGCTACCTGCCTCCTCCTGTGGTCCTTTGCAATAAACACCTGTTGCACCCTGCGCTTGAAACCAGCTCTCTGTCTCCCATGGTGTTCATTACAACAAGACATGCCACAAGAAGTCTCTTCACAGTCCCCAAGTCCAGAATAGACTATGGGAGGCGCACAGTACTACATTGAGCCATTACTACATGGAACTCTATTCCACATAAAGTAACTGATGCAAGCAGTAAAATTATATTTAAAAAAATAGATTAAAAAAACATCTTATGGACCAGCAGGGACTGTGAAGCAAAACAACCATAGGCACAGACACACACATACACATGGATTTAGTACTGTAGATATGTGGTAGTGGTGGAGTAGGGGCCTGAGGGCACACAGTGTGTTGTGAAATCTGTGAATGTATTGTAATGTTTTTTAAATGGTATAAACAGCCTTAATTTCGCTGGACCCCAGGAAGAGTAGCTGCTGCCTTGGCAACAGCTAATGGGGCTCCATAATAAATACAAATTCAAAACCATCTACTGTGTGCGTGCGTGCGTGTGTGCCTGTGTGGTTGGTTGGTTGGCTTTAACTTGGATTAAAACGAGAACAAATAAAGGAAGCCCAGTCAATTCAGTCACAACAGATGAACGTACTTTGGTGCGAAAAGTGCAAATCAATCCCAGAACAACAGCAAAGGACCTTGTGAAGATGCTGGAGTAAAATGAGTCTTATATCGACATAACCTGAAAGGCCACTCAGCAAGGAAGAAGCCACTGCTCCAAAACCACCATAAAAAAGACAGACTACGGTTTGCAACTCCACATTGGTACAAAGATCATACTTTTTGGAGAAATGTCCTCTGGTCTGATGAAACAAAAATAGAACTGTTTGACCATAATGACCATTGTTATGTTTGAATTATGTGGATATATTGAAGCAACATCTCAAGGCATCAGTTAAAAGTTAAAAAATGACCCCAAGCATACTTCCAAAGTTGTGGCAAAACGGCTTAAGGACAACAAAGTCAAGGTATTGGAGTGGCCATCACAAAGCCCTCAATCCCATAGAAAATTTGTGTGCAGAACTGAAAAAGCATGTGCCAGCAAGGAGACCTACAAACCTGACTCAGTTACACCATATCTGTCAAAAAACATTTGACCCAAGTTAAGCAATTTAAAGGCAATGGTATCAAATACTAATTGAGTGTATGTAAACTTCTTACCCACTGGGAATGTGATGAAAGAAATAAAAGCTGAAATAAATCATTCTCTCTACTATTATTCTGACATTTCACATTCTTAAAATAAAGTGATGATCCTAACTGACCTAAGACAGGGATTTTTTGCTATTAAATGTCAGGAATTCTGAAAAACTGAGTTTAAATGTATTTGGCTAAGGTGTATGTAAACTTCCGACTTCAACTGTAAGTTATTGTCAAAGAGATGGCTAACAACAGCAAATGCACTGCAATAAAATATACAGTTCCACTCACCGTAGGATGAGCATTTGAAACTTAACTTCCTGTTGAAAGTTATTATTGAAAAGAGAGAAGCTAACAAATTAGCAACATGCACTTCATGCAATTCTACATGACTGGAAGCAGAATCTTTTTAAATACCACAACAGAGCATGACAACGAACAAGCACTTGCTGCAGCACCGGAGACATTTTGATATCTATAAAGGCTAAATGTTAAAAAAGGGCGCGAGACTAAGTTTGTAACCGTGCTAAAGTTGTCTATCAACTGTAAAAATGAAGCGTAACAGAACCAGTTACAACTGAATTATCTGATCAGCCGCATATCATTAGGTATGCGTATAAGCACTTGTAACTTATATTCATTTGGAAAAACTATCATTTTCTAATTTGTTTTGACTGTGATCAGGGCATCTGCTAGACTAAATTAACAAACTAGGCATGCATAGCTCACCGCATGATCCTCAAACCAAAGACCGGCCAAACTCGTGTTTCTAAAAGTGATCTCAAAGTATAATAAGGCATTTTTCATTTCATTATCATTTCATTCAAAGTCATTATTTTATACAGCTTAAATGTGAAATGTATAGGCATGTTGTTGATGTGTTGTCACAAATGCATCACAATTGATTTCTTTAAATAATTCATTTTCATTCCTTCTTAGGCCACCTGGCTTGCTGCTGACTGATTTAGAGTGTGGATGTTGTTTCATAGCCTGTTGATATTTTTATTTTTTTATTTTACCTTTATTTAACCAGGCAAGTCAGTTAAGAACAAATTCTTATTTTCAATGACGGCCTAGGAACAGTGGGTTAACTGCCTGTTCAGGGGCAGAACGACAGATTTGTACCTTGTCAGCTCGGGGGTTTGAACTTGCAACCTTCCGGTTACAAGTCCAATGCTCTAACCACTAGGCTACCCTGCCGCCCCTATGTCGAACATCAATTGAGAGTGACAGAATCACACGTTACTTCCCTACCAAAGTTTATTTTTTATTTTTATGTGGCTCCTCAGCTATAGAAGGTTGTAGCGCAGCCTCTGAACGTCATAGAGACAAACCAAATATATCCCATGTGCATCGGAGTCACCTCTTTCTCTGGCAATTTACAGCTTGTTTCTAGTGTAAAGCATTGCAGACTAAAGCGTCCTTATAGATCACTTTATAAAATCAGGTCCATTTAATGCCTATCCATTGTGTGTTAGTTAGTTTTATATACACCATCCCAGCAGGGCAAAAGAAACTTGGGAAGGAAGTACATTTTCTTCTCATTTTGCCCTGTGCTTCTCTGAGCACGCTCGTCATACGGTTTAGACCTGTAGTATTGGCTATTCATTGTTTTATTGAAACCACACTTGGTGCACTTGATATTGCGCGCCCTGCAGGGAATCAGGGATGACAGGCATCATCTGGCATACATCAAGATACTATGATAAGCAGCTAATTCTGAAACCCAGAGCGATATGACATTTCATACAAATGACATGACCCTCCCCTGGACAAAATTGAAAAATACTAAAGCCAACCCCTAACTGAAGGGGGGAAAGCATGACTCTCCCCCATTTACCCCTGGGTAACAATTGTGTACGCTTCGACCGATCCTGAAGTGGTGCCAACCAGATTGCCTTTAAAGTGCTGCCATAGACTCTTATTACAGGTTAGATGTGAGGACACTTCAGCCCATCCAAACGGGCACAGATTTGTCATGGCTATCATGTCGTCTGAAGTACATTCGGCAGCCGAACCCTAGACTATTGTTTCCATGCTCTCCCTCCCTCCTTGTCTACACTCAGTCACACCACCAATTGCAGCAATTCTCTTGGCTAGAAGTCACTCTCTCTCTGTTGTTGTTGTGGGGTACACAGAATGCCGTGACACCCGTATAATGCGTAATCCTGTCCACACAATACAGATTGCGCCCCAAATCACACTCTATTCCCTATAGCGCACTTAGGGTTGCAAACAAAATTCCAGTAACTTTCCCAAATTTTCCACGTTTTTCAGAAAGGTTAGCGGTATCCTAGATATCCTATTGATTCCCTCCTGATTCCACGATTCTTCAAACCAGGATTCTTTTCATGTTACAGGGATTTTGCAACTCTAAGTGTACTAATGTTGCACTATAGGGAATAGGGCCCACATGACTCAGGTCAAAAGTAGTGCTCTATGTAGGGAATAGAGTGTCATTTGGAGCGCAAACAGAGCCCCACCTGTTTTGAGCCCCACCTGTTTTGCAAAAAAAAAAATGTTGTTTAAAAAAAATTGGGCTTTGCATGCTATTTGCCATTAATACGTGTCACATATCAGTTTGCAGACAATGTAAAACAATAATAATAATATATTATTCAGTTAATAAAGCCGCGTACAAACAGGCAGCTCTAAAATGCAGGTGTTTCAGCCGAGCTCAGTGCTTTCTCTGGTGGTGGAGCAGGCCAGTAGAAAATAGGAGCATTGCACCGTGATTGGCTCGGTGTTCTGTCACTCATGGGAACACTACGTCACCCGCCTTTAGTGAGGGTAGACATCAAGAATGTGAGCCCTTTGGGTCCTGCCGTAGACTTAGATTATATGTGCCCTTTCAAGAAGGCTCAAGGTCATCGGCCACTGATAAAATGACGTCAGATCTATAGAAGCTTTGATTGGACTGATCATGTCAGCATCTTACCTCCAGAATCTTAGCTAGCAGTCATCATCATTAATTGACAATCTACTGGCAAATCCTTTTTAATCCTTGTCATATGAAGAGAAATAATGAAGATACATTTTGATAAAACATATCGGTGCTCATCGGCCATTGGACGTAAACATTACACAACAAGTTGGAAATCGCAAATTCAACAATGAGTTGTTTGGACGGAATCATGACAGCGACTAACCACAAGCATTGCAACTGGGAAGTCGGGAATAAACGCGCCGTAGAAAAACGTTTTAAACGGTCATCCAACTCGGAATTGTAAATATTTCTCTTTCTTTGATGACAAAATTTGCCAACGAAGGACCGTGCGCACAGCAAGGTGAGTCCAAAAATGTCTTATATGCTGCTGCATAAATGATGTCATCTGCCAGGAAGATATTGTCATCCATATCAGCTATGTTTTTTGTAAAAGGCAGTAAATAAGGCTGAATAAACTGTTTCGCTGCCAGACAAGACTCCGCTGATAGCCAGGTGTAGCGGTGGTAAGGACTCACTCCATGGTGCTGAAAAGAAAGCTCTGCTGTTGAGACAGCTTTATGTAGGGCCCTAACAGTTTGTGGGCACCACTTGTCACTGTTATTGTGCAATTAAGATTTCGCAGCCCCTCAGATTTACATGCTAAAATCGCCTCTGTATAGGCCTCATGCGCATACATTTGAATAATGTTGTTATTGCTTAAGAGTGCATCGAGGTCCAGTGCACTACTTGTGATCGGAGCCCTATGGGCCCTGGTTGAAATTTGTGCACTATTTAAGGAATAGGGTGCCATTTGGAACGCATCCTATAATGGCTGAATGTATTATGGTAGGGTTCCCCAATTTTGGAAATCTGTTCCAAAGTATTCCCACAAATAATATATGTGATCATATATCATACATTTGTATGTTTTAGTCAAATATGATATCTTCTGGCGGTCTATTTCTATATTATTTGTAATTATGTTCCGGTCCCCCAACCATCCGCTCCCCCAAAAAATTGGCCTGTGGCTGAATGTAGTTGATGATCCCTGTATTATGGTAATGCCAGTACACAAAAATCCCACACCACTGTATTACACCACAAAGTTTTCACCATGTCTAGGGGAATTCATTTGGATCTGGATTACTATGGACTTATATCAAAGTATGAGGTCATTAAGGTGTTCCTGCTGTGTTCTGCTAAATTATATGCTCTAATGAGTTGCATCACATCTGGCCATGATTGGAAGTCCCAAAGGGCGGCGCACAATTGGCCCAGAATTCCGGGGTAGGCCGTCTGTCACGCCCTGGCCATAGAGAAGCTTTTTATTCTCTAGTTTGGTTAGGCCAGGGTGAGACTAGGGTGGGCGTTCTATGTTCTTTTTTCTATGTTTTTGTATTTCTTTGTTTTTGGCCGGGTATGGTTCTCAATCAGGGACAGCTTTCTGTCGTTGTCTCTGATTGAGAACCATACTCAGGTAGCTCTTGCCCACATGGGTTTTGTGGGTAGTTGTTTTCTGTTTTGTGTGAGTACCTGACAGAACTGTTTTGTTCCACTTTTGTTTTTGTTTCAGTGTTCAGGTTACAATAAACATCATGAACACGTACCACGCTGCGCTTTGGTCTACTCCTTCTTCCTCAGACGAACATCGTTACACTGTCATTGTAAATAAGAATTTGTTCTTAACTGACTTGCCAAGTTAAATAAAGGTTGAATTTGTAAAAATTCTAACATTTTTACAAAGAATGTAAAGTCTCACAGGAAGTCGACTGTGTGAATCTTGAGGGGTCAAATGAGAAAGCGTGAGAGAGAGAGAGAGAGAATTAGGTTGTGCGTGTGTGCATGGCTTCAAGTGTGTTAAAGACATCCAGATATTCAGATAAGGACAGAAATAATAACATAGAGAAAGACCGAAAGAGAAAAAAAGAGAGAGAGAGAGGGACACTTGAACAAGATATCCCAGTAATAGGGTTGAATTGTAATAGCTGTGCTTTCCTTAATGAAAGATCACTGTCTTTCTCCATCATATCAGAAGGGCCAATTACCAGACTTTGTATGCTTCCCTTTTCCCTATATAATACACTACTTTTGACAAGAACCCTATGGAATATGGTGCCATTTGGAAGTTAACTTTTCTCTCCATCTACACACAGATGATGTTTCCCAAACTCTAGTCCTAAAGTACAATCTCAATCTCCTTAAGTACACTGAACAAAAAAGCTTATTTGTATCAAATTTGTTTACATCCCTATTAGTGAGCATTTCTCCTTTGGCAAAATAATCCATCAGGTGTGGCATATCAAGAAGCAGATTAAACAGCATGGTCATTACACAGGTGCACTTTGTGCTGGGGACAATATAAGGTCCATTTAAAATGTGCAGTTTTGTCACAACACAATGCCATAGATGTCTCAAGTTTTGAATGAGCATGCAATTGGCATGCAAGAATATCCACCGGAGCTGTTGCCAGAGAATTGAAGGTTAATTTCTCCACCATAAACTGCCTCCAACGTCATTTTAAAGAATTTAGCAGTACGTCCAACCAGCCTCACAACCGCAGACCATGTGTAACCTCGCCAGCCCAGGACCTCCACATCTGGCTTCTTCACCTGGATCGCCAAAGGGGGGGTGGGGAGTATTTATGTCTGTAATAAAGCCCTTTTTGTGTGGAAAAACGAATTCTGATTGGATTGTACAGAAGATCAGGGGAAAGATACCTGTGGGAGGCTTTGTGTGTGTCCCCAAATGGCACCCTATTCCCTATATGGTGTACTACTTTTGATCAGGGCCCAAAGGCTCCGGTCAAAAGCCGTGCACTATATAGGGAATTAGGGTGCAATTTGGGATACATTTCCGTGGGAGGCGCTTATCATTAGAGAAATATCTAGTGGCAGGCTATGAATGCGGTCATAAAAGAGTGTTTAATGTTAAGTGCTTTTGATTGTTCGATTTGGACGTTCCTTAAGTTCCATGAGACTTCAATGACGTGTAGCAGACATACTGAAAAGGAATATTTAAAAACATACGGATTACATTGAGACCAAAATGCTTTTTTTAGCTACCTCTGGGACTCTCGGCCTCTGAGACACGTGATCTTATGCAACACAAGTGTGAGGAGAATGTGTTTTGTTTGCTCAGTATCCAGCTGATGTTACAGTACTCCCATGAAGCAATGAAACTCTCTCACCCTTCACCCTGAGGTATATACAAAATCCAACTTGATCTGCCTGTAAAATCACATGTATGTCTCGCTCTCTTTGTCTCTTTGTCCACTCAGCACTTTCAGCCTGCTTTGCCCTACTAGACTACACTTCTTCTTTCGATATCCTCCAATGAAATCAACTGTATTTCTTGCCTAATTTCATAGATTCCCCCCCAATTCTATTTTCTTTGTTTAGTTCTTCTAGGTTTCCGTTTTCCCCTGCTCTCTAAATCACATGTTTTTAATAGAAAAAAGAACTCAATCAGATGTTAACTAATTCCACAACATTGCTTCAACCACATCAGGAGACCACTTTTGAGGTCTGGGAAAAATCAGAGAAATGTTGATTTTGGGCTGTAGTGACCCTTTAATTCCAGTGTGCACAAAGCAAGAGGCTGTTGTTTAGCAATGTTTTTATGGCGCACGTATGACGGTAGAGTTGGCAAAACAAATACCAACTGGATTGATGAATATAATCATGATGTCATTCTGCCAGGTAAGCATGGGCTACTTTGTTAACATTTCAATGAGAAGGCTTTTGGGAAAGCCCTTCCACCTACCAGAAGATTTTTTATTAGCATCATGGCTAACGGCTTCTATCATTCTGTTCACGTCTCATGACAAACGTTCGAAACATTTAGTTGATTCCCTACTAAGTTCAATTACATTCCTGATATTGCTGAATTCCGTTTTATTGCCTGAATTCCGTGATTCTGTATGCGTCCTCCGTATCACAGATTTTATAGCGCCCTACATGACCCTCTCAGACTCTGAATCATAATGGCATTATGTCAATGTTTTGTTTTGGTCATTTCAACGGAGAGAACACACTAATTGATAATGGTGGGATTAATACATTGAGACTGGAGAAATAGAGAACATTACCTTCTACAGAAAAGCAAGGTAGCTTTTCATCTCCATTAGAAAGGTTAGCCCATCCATTAGCTTGGACAGGAAATTGGACAAAACCGGCAAACCAGTTTAATGTCACTAAGGCACAAAAATGTTACAGTGATAATTTAGGCCATATCAGTTATGTAAAAATAAAGACACTGGATCTAGTGGGATTCTCCCCATTCTCATTTTGTTCTCAGGCAGGTAGCCTAGTGGTTAGAGCATTGGACTAGTAACCAAAAGGTTGCAAGACTGAATCCCCGAGCTGACATGTTAAACATATGTCGTTCTGCCCCTACCCACTGTTCCTAGGCTGTCATTGAAAATAAGAAGCTGTTCTTAACTGACTTGCCTAGTAAAATAAATCCAAATCCAAAAGTGAGCTCTTGTAGTTTCTGATCTTGATTTTCCACAGGGGTAAAGGTTATCAGCTGCTGTCAGAGCCCTTTAAATTACAGCAGTCTCAGTCCCTGTTGTGTCTCTGGGGTGTCTATAGTCTGCGTCTGGCTGCTACACTGGGTGTGTCTCTCTGTCCCCGCCTGGGTCAGGGAGTTATGCAGCCCACCGCCTGTCTCCCTGTCCCCTTACCCCTGCCTTCTGTCCAATGAAACTAAAGGCTTCTGACCCCCAATGTGAGGGAGTTGAGGACGGGGGAGAGAGGCAGGGTGAAAGGGAGGGAGGGACTGTAATAACAAACCTGGGTTCGTGTCCTGTCAGTGGCCCGGGAAGGGGAAGAAAAACATCAAATGACAAAAACATCAGGAGGACCTTCCCATTCCAAACAATCCCTCCTGTTGTTCGTCCGGTGATCCGATGGTGAAGAGGTGACTGAGGGTGAAGGGGGGATGGGAGGAGGTAAAGATGACCCACTGACCTGTCTCAGGGGTTCATTTTAGTTAGTCATCCAGGAAATGGAGTGACGCCCTGATAGCATGGTGGTCCACTCCCCAGCTGTCCAGGATCCCTGCTTCCCTGTCCCTGAGCACGTTCACACACATACACACCCCACTTTACCCCATTATTCCATTATATCAACCAACAGGGATCCTACTGGGGGTTTCTGGGGATTAGTGTTTAGCAGATAGAAATATTATGCAGACCAAACATCTCTGTCTGACATGTAGATTCAAGGAATCACGTCAGCTCTATTCATGCATGTCTATAAGCAACATCTGCCTCCTGAACATGCTCTCAGTGGGTTGGCTTTCCACATTCATCATCAAGTCACTTTTTTATAGAGCTCTATATTAAATCAAAGCTGGTATCTAGGTCTCCAAGGTGAGTGAAATAATAATCAACTGCACAGCTTTGATCCAGAGGGTTTCGAAGCTGTTGTTGTAAATTCGATTTTCAATGGAAAGGTGGGGAAACGCCATTCCACTGCAAATGAACAGACCTGATCATCACTCAGAATACTTCATCACTGAGAACATGAAAGTCTGCTTGGAACTGTTTGTACACGAACAACAAAGCAAGCAAGCCAATATTCCATAAGAAGAGAGGAAGGATTTCGCCTCAAGTTTGCAGAAGCCTCGAAGGGATTCTGGGATTGCGAATCATAAAAGAGGGAATTCTTAATGACATCCAAAATCATCAGGGAATGTTTTGAATTTCAACTGAGAGCAGTTAGAGAAAAACAACCATTCCACATTACATTGCATGTACAGTACATCCAAGACATCTGGTTTGTGGATAGCCTAGGCTCTCTCCTGTCTGGCTGTCTGGCTCCACATAGCCTACAGTACCAGCATCTGTTTGTTTGTCATCTGAGACCCACCCTTGTCACCAGACCTGGGTTCAAATACTATTTGAAATCATTTACTTTATCTGTGCTTGATTAAGCTTGCCTGGCTTAGTAGACCAATAGAATAGCGTTGCTGTTTGATAAAAAACTTGAAACATTTTTGCCAAAAAAAAAATCGTTTTTACATGTATTGAAAGCAGTAACTCCCCTCAATGTACTCAGTACATTTCATGACTCTAGGATCAAGAACATGTATTCAAAATAGCTTCTGAAAATTCATAATTGTATGTTCATTCGTGGGAAATTATTTTCATTTTTTCAATTTCCTAAAACGTTTCTGTTTTGGAGATAACTGTAAGGGGTTTTCGTCAAACAGTGATGATAATACCAGAACTGTACTGGCCTACTGGCACTCTAGGCAGGCTAGAGCAAACACTCACAGTATTGGAAAGATTTCAAATAGTATTCAAACCCAGGTCTGCTCCATATACAATGTCTGCTTCTGGGTTTGTCATCTGAGACTAAGCCTTGCCACTGGGCCACGTAATGCTATACGCAGTCGGACTAGGGGGTCTTGTGGCTGTGGACCTATCGGGTGACAAAACAAAGTGTAGACTAGCGCAGCACAGCTGATTCAAAATGTCACAGTAGGGACGAGAGGGTACGCCAAGTTACTCAGCTGTGCACAGGGCCACTGCCACCGAAAATGACTTTTTAAATGTTTATTTCACCTTTATTTAACCAGGTAGAAAAAGTAGAAAAATAAGTCAATATACAATGTGAGCAAATGAGGTGAGATAAAGGAGGTAAAGGCAAAAAAAAGGCCATGGTGGCGAAGTAAATACAATATAGCAAGTAAAACACTGGAATGGTAGATTTGCAGTGGAAGAATGTGCAAAGTAGAGATAGAAATAATGGGGTGCAAAGGAGCTAAATAAATAAATAAATACAGTAGGGGTAGGAGGTAGTTGTTTGGGCTAAATTATAGATGGGCTATGTACACGTGCAGTAATCTGTGAGCTGTTCTGACAGCTGGTGCTTAAAGCTAGTGAGGGAGATAAGTGTTTCCAGTTTCAGAGATTTTTGTAGTTCGTTCCAGTCATTGGCAGCAGAGAAATGGAAGGAGAGGTAGCCAAAGGAAGAATTGGTTTTGGGGGTGACCAGAGAGATATACCTGCTGGAGCGCGAGCTACAGGTGGGTGCTGCTATGGTGACCAGCGAGCTGAGATAAGGGGAGACTTTACCTAGCAGGGTCTTGTAGATGACCTGGAGCCAGTGGGTTTGGCGACGCGTATGAAGCGAGGGCCAGCCAGACTTAAAGGGAGATTTGCGAGACCTTCAACCTCATTGATGTCTAACCTTTGACCTATAGGCATAGTATGACCTGGCGGCAGTGTTTGACTGATTGTTTGTGGTTGGTAGGTCACTAGCTACAGCATAACTGAGAATTGAACATATAGATCAATGGCCCTTGCTGCGACCTCACCTCTGGGTCTCCGTGTGTGTAATGATGCACAAGTCAACAGAACATCCCGCAGGACTATGGTAGACAGGACACAATCTCATTAATTGTTGCCTCAGGAGCTGGTTTGATGCAAAAACAAGCCTGATGATGTCAGACTAACGTGATAAAGGTAATCAGGGACTGACTCTCTGTAACTAATGCAAAATCTGGTGCGAAATTTCACGTGCTCCCTGGTAAACACATAAATAGATGCATCCACACACACTGTACTGTTTCAGTAGGGCACAGTGTACTGTGTTCTGTTGTTGCTTCATATGAAGTCGACTCGGTGTACAAATGATTTCCATATGACCTTCCCAAAGCCTTCACATTTGAGAACAAATGTCACCTTTGAGGGAGGCTGTTCACACACACACACAAACACACACGCAAACACACACACACCCACACTCCAGGTTGTAAATGTGTTAAATGGAAAGGTCAGTATCACAATCCCTCCACGGAGTAAAGGCCTGACCAGATTATTGATAGGTGAGGGTTGAAGTCCACATCATGCCATTACTGCACTTTGACAAGTTCTACCGAGCATGATGATGACTGTATCGTTTTTGACTTATCATAACCTGGAGAACCAGGTTATCCACTAATGTGGTCCATATTAGAACAGTCTAAGTCTCACATGATAAGGCTGATGCAAGTCCTGCTGAGACAGAAGCGCTCCTAATATGGACACCGTAGCTGTGGCTTCCTTTCCTCAATCAGCTTGTGATCAGAACTAAATCTAAAGCGGATGCTGAACAAAACAATATTATCGATAATGAATCAACATGATGACAGTATTTCTGTTGACTGGAAATAGTCAAAACACTCATCAGTATTCAACTTCACACTAATCAAAAAGAGACATGTTGTAAAAATACCTGGGTTCAATTACTATTTGAAATATGTATTGTTTGCTGTAGCCTGCCTGGAGTGCCAGGTGAACAAGGTTGACATTTTGGGACATTCCCTGTTAGTTCCATTGCAACAGGGAGGCTCAATCAACAGCAGATAAAGTATTTGAAATCATTTCAAATGGTATTTGAAACCAGGTCTGGTTGGCAACTGATACCATAAAGTAAACACACAGCCGATCATCTAGGTCAGTGAGTGGAGTACATAGCCAGCCAGACCACCAGCTGGCCAAATACCATTACAATATGAAAATACTGATCAGGTTACTGGGAAACACACATATGCATTCATGCATGCACACACACACACACACACACACACACACACACACACACACATGTGCTCACATTCTTTCTCACATACATTTATTACAAATGTGTACACACATGCCACATATCACACATGTGGGCTCACACACTCAGTATAAAAACACACAAAGCACACAGACACACACTTTGTGAGTGTGAAGGATTGTAGTATAACGTCAAACTCTTGGATGGGCCACGCATTCCAAGCTGGATAGAAAAATCGGTTCGTCCTGGACCCTTGGTATTATGCTACTGCACACATCCAGTCACATTTAGATAAGAATCTAAATCACAAGCCAGGTGAGACTGAAGAAGGTCAAAATGCCACCTCGTATTTCTCTTGACCTTAACCTGAGCAATGTAAGTAACGTAACCATCTCTCTGAATACATCCAACGGGGTTAAAGTCGTCTCTCTCTCGCTCTCTTTGTCCCTTTGCACACAAAAAGTACTCTGTCTGTCAGTCACTCACTCTCACTCAATGGATGTGTCCGAATATCCGTATGTGCATCCTAGAGAGTAGGCGGTTTGAGTATGGGGGAAAAATGAAATAGTATGCGACATTTCGAAAATCGAGTATACTTCAAATGCCTAAATGTCATACTCCTTTTGGCTTTGACAACAGCTGATCAATTAGATATAGGGATGAGCTACCGAAATCAATGAATAATAGGAAACAACCCAATCGTGCATGACACAAATCGAGTATGGTTTAAATGCCAGGATGTTATGCTCATTTCGGCTCTCCATCTACTCGAATTTGATGCATACTTTCCCACAATGCATTGGAAGAGGTGAACTATGAGCGATAGGCGCTAGTTCTCTTCAAGTAGACAAACAACAAAACTCGGCTACTTTATTGGGAAGTTTCCACATAGAGAAGCTTCTGAGGTGGTGTTCAAATGTAGGCTGAGTAGTTCTTGTTCTCCTTAAAATGATCACAAGTATTGAATCGTAGGCTACATCTTTGAAAACAGAAGTACTTTTTTATTTTTTATTTACCCAAAGTGGATTTCTGTTTTCTCATTGAAATGTGTTTCTTTGTTCTCTTGGCCTTAGTCAGAGCTTTTAAACAAAATGCTAAGCATCTTTTTTTATTTCTGAATGTGTCAGCTCCGGGGACTCTGGCTGCATTTTTGATGTCATGTTATTCGGACATGTTGATTTGAACATAGGGATTGTTTTCGTTTTGTAGGCTCCCTATTTAATTATTCAATTTATGGATCAAGCCTTAGCAGTCATTCTGATCTCAATACCAATCATCACTTTAGTTTATCATGTTGCTGTCCAGCGGTCCATGTTGCTGTCCAGCGGTCCATGTTGCTGTCCAGCGGTCCATGTTGCTGTCCAGCGGTCCATGTTGCTGTCCAGCGGTTCTGAATTTGTACTGTACCTGACTGTCCACGTTGTTCTGTGCAAAAGCCTTTTGACATTTGATTCGTTTTGGTGTGCGTATAAACCATGTGATTTAATTTATATAGACCTATGTTAGAACACTTTGGTTTCACTAATATGTTGAAATGGAACCAAATGATATGTTTCTGTCTTCAATCCTTTTTAAGAGAGATGGGCGATATTGGTTACGGTATAGGTTGAATGTAATAGTCTGCCTATAACCAGCCTGAGTAGGCTGCGTTCCTATTCTATTCAGAGTTTATTCAGAGTTGTAAATGAGCTATTATCAGGCTGGTTAATGCAATGCATGTCTGTTGAATTTGGAAAAATCCACCTGCACTCGGCCCCCGCCCCACCTACTCAGCTAGTCAGAAGCCGCTACTACGTTGCTGCCGCGGCATACTGCATACTCTTTAATAAACGCTGGGTGCTAAATAGTATGCGGCAATTACTACATACACTGAGTATATCAAACGTTAGGAACACCTTCCTAATATTGAGTTGCACTCCCCCCGCCCCCTTTTTTTGCCCTTAGAACAGCCTCAACCAGGATGTAGGTAAACGCCCACACCATTCTGCTGTTGGGGTACACCCACACCATTCTGCTGTTGGGGTACACCCACACCATTTCAACAACAGAAAAGCTGCTTTTTAATATATTTTTAAAAAATACAAAAATTCAGGCAAATCTATTTAAATTACTATGAGTGTACAAAACATTAGGAACACCTTCCTAATATTGAGTTGCACTTGCTTAATGTTTTGGATACTCAGTGTAGTATGCAGTTTAAGTATGTAGTACACTAGTATGGGCACTCACTCACACAAACACACTCACTCTTGCTGGGCTTGCATAATCCACGGTGGACTCAACAAGAAAATTCCTTCCAGAGAAAAATATTGTTAACACATGATTTACTATAAATAAATCTGTTTAAATCCCCTCCGTGGTTCAGTGTGTTCTTTTGTGTTCCTTCCAGCTCAGCAAATGGTAACAAACCAAGGAGGGGGGGCTGTATGTGTGTATATTCAGTACCAGTCAAAAGTTTCAGGGTTTTTCTTTATTTTTTACTACTACAAGATAGGGTTGGTATACAAAAGACAGCCCTGTTTGGTAAAAGACCAAGTCCACATCATGGCAAGAACAGCTCAAATAAGTAAAGAGAAACAACAATCCATCATTACTTTAAGACATGAGAGTCAGTCGATACGGAACAGTTTAAGAACTTTGAAAGTTTCTTCAAGTGCAGTCGCAAAAACCATCAAGCGCTATGATGAAACTGGCTTTCATAAGGACCCCCACAGGAAAGGAAGACCCAGAGTTACCTCTGTTGCAGAGGATATGTTCATTAGAGTTACCAGCCCCAAATAAATGCTTCACAGAGTTCAAGTAAACAGACACATCTCAACATCAACGGTTCAGAGGAGACTGCATGAATCAGGCCTTCATGGTTGAATTGCTGCAAAGAAACCACTACTAAAGAACAACAATAAGAAGAAGAGACTTGCTTGGGCAAAGAAACACGAGTAATGGACAATAGACCAGTGGAAATCTGTACTTTGGTCTGGTGAGCCCAAATTTGAGATTTTTGATTCCAACTGCCATGTCTTTGTGAGACGCAGAGTAGGTGAACGGATGATCTCCGCATGTGTGGTTCCCACTGTGAAGCATGGAGGAGGAGGTGTGATGGTGAGGGGTGCTTTGCTGGTGACACTGGTAGTGATTTATTTAGAATTCAAGGCACACTTAACCAACATGGCTACCATAGAATTCTGCAGCGATACGCCATCCCATCTGCGCTTAGTGTGACTATCATTTGTTTTTCAATAGGAAAAAATCCCCAAAACACACCTCCAGGCTGACTATTTGACCAAGGAGAGTGATGGAGTGTTGCGTCAGATTACCTGGCCTCCACAATCACTTGACCTCAACCTAATTGAGATGGTTTGGGATGAGTTGGACCAAAGAGCGAAGGAAAAGCAGCCAACAAGTGCTCAGCAATGTGGGAACTCCTTCAAGACTGTTGGAAAAACATTCCTCATGAAGCTGGTTGAGAGAATGCCAAGAGTGTGTCAAGCTGTCATCAAGGCAAAGGGTGACTACTTTGAATAATCTAAAATATTAAATAAATGTTGATTTGTTTAACACTTTTTTGGTTATCACATGATTCCACACATGTTATTTCATAGTTTTGATGTCTTCACTATTATTCTACAATGTAGAAAATAGTAAAAAATAAAGAAAGACCCATGAATGAGTAGGTGTGTCCAAACTTTTGACTGGTACTATATATATATATATACACACTAGCGGTCTTAGGTTTTAGAACAAGATATGCATACCATATCTTGTTCTTAAAGTGGGATCGAAGGAGAATTTTACACCAACCATCGTTGCATGTGTTTGTGTCCTTAAACTACGTTTCCGGTATACTGACATTCAAATTTCATCCACCACTTAACAAAGGTGTCACGACCTCCGCCGAAGTCGGTTCCTCTCCTTGTTCGGGTGGCGTTCTGTGGTCGATGTCACCAGTCTTCTAGCCATCGCCGATCCACCTTTCATTTTCCATTTGTTTTGTCTTGTTTTCCCACACCCCTGGTTTTCATATCCCTCATTACTTGTTGTGTATTTAACCCTCTGTCCCCCCATGTCTGTGTGTGAAATTGTTTGTTGTAAGTGCTTGTGCACATTTTGACTGGTGCGCGACGGGTTTTCTACCCATATTTTGTTATTCTGGATGCCGTTGGGTTTGATAATTAAACTGCTCCGGTTATTACCCAGTTCTGCTCTCCTGCATCTGACTTCCCTGCCACCAGTTACGCACCCCTTACAAAAGGCATGTTTCGAGTGGTTAGACACTTACGCTGGGTTCGTAATCTTATCGGTGCCATGTGCATATATGACATGGCTCTGTTACAGTAGATGGCACAGTTCAGAATTTATGGCATCTACAGTAGACAGAGTCTCTGTCTGCTTAGCTAAGGTTACCACCATAACCATCAGAGAGAGGTGTGATGTCTATATATGTGACAGAATATGTTTTGTTCAATTGAAGTTTTGATTACAGTCAACCCTATTGAAATGGGGGAATCTATTCAAAAGGTGGAAAGTGTCATCACATGGGAGTAATGCATAGTTCTGATGGGAGTAATGCATAGTCCCCCCACACACACACACACACACACATACGCACGCAGACCTGCCATCATCACATCCACACACAGAGCGAGAGAGCACACGCCCACCACACAAACACACATCCACACACAGACCACACAGAGGCACAGACACACACACACACACACACACACACACACACACACACACACACACACACACACACACACAGGCACACACATGACCAAAGGTCCGCAGCTGGAGTTGTAGGGAGGAAGCAGGCACAGTAAGCAGCTTATGTAAGTCCCCAACAGCTAGGCCGGAGGTTTCGGGAACAGAGCTTAATATGTTGTCGTGGGGGGAAAGGCTGTGGCCAAGATCTGTGTGTGAAAGAGGGGGGGGGGGTAGAGCGGGGGGAGTGATTACTTTTTGAAGGGGCTTTGAATGGACAGACTGAAAATGATGTTTTTTTGCCTTCATGTCATCAGTTTGAGGTTAGAGACATCTGTTACTAAAAGAAGGGGATTGGCTGCACGTTGAGTTCATGCGTTATGATTATGAAACACTGCAGTAGTTGAAGTAATACTATGGAAAAGGGTAGCATATTGGTCAAACCATTGCTGGTTCCACATCAATAATCAAAGCACATACTTTGGTATTTTATAGTTCCTCTGTTAATGTTCTATGAACGTGGAAAGTAAGTCAATGTATTCTGTGGTTATAGAGCGGTGTATGTGGTCAATCTAATAGGTTATATAGAAAGCATTCAGTTTACCATCATTTTCAATGGCGCACAATGAGAGCTTGCAGAAGATATCTATCAACAGCACTGCCACTGTGAGACGCAATGACGCATATACAACGGTGATATGGTTTTGTTCATATTTTGTTGATATTCAAGCAAAGAACGAAGACATAATGTACTCCTGCGTCAGTGTCTCAAAGGGATGAGAATATTTCCTTCTGATGTCATATGACCCTTTTATATTTAAAAGCGTTGACTCTGTGTGTGTTTGTCCCCAACCCCTTGTGCCCAGCTGGGCTGCTGATAGTCCTCTTCTTAGTGTGTCTGAGTCCCAAATAGTACCCTGTTCCTTATGCAGCGCACTACTTTTTTTTCAGGTCAAATGTAGTGCTCTACGCAGTGAATAGGGTGCCATTTGGAGCACAGCCTCTGTCTCACGTCACCTGAATAGGTAATGAAGAGAGGGAGGAAGGTAAGGGAGGGAGGGGGACTGGATGGGCAGAGAGAATCCCTGCTCAAGTATGGTGCATTCGGAAAGTATTCAGACCCCTTGACTTTGTCCACATTTTGTTACGTTACAGCCTTATCCTAAAATGTTTCAATATTTTTTTAACACGTCAATCTACACACAACACCCCATAATGACAAAGCGAAAACAGTTTTGGAGATTTTTGCAAATGTGCTAAAACAAAACAAAAAACAGACATACCTTATTAACACAAGTATAAGTATACCAATTTCTATGAGATTTGAAATTGAGCTCCGGTGCATACTGTTCCCATTGATCATCCTAGAGCTGTTTCTACAACTTGATTGGAGTCAACCTGTGGTAAATTCAATTGATTGGACATGATTTGGAAAGGCACATACTTGTCTATATAAGGTCCCACAGTTAACATTGCATGTCAGAGCAAAAACGAAGCCATGAGGTCGAAGGAACTGTCCGTAGAGCTCCAAGACAGGATTGTGTCGAGGACAAACTAAGCAATCAGGTCAGGGAAGTGACCAAGAACCTGACAGCGCTCCAGAGTTCCTCTTGGAGATGGAAGAACCTTCCAGAAGGACAACAGTCTCTGCAGCACTCCACTAATCAGGCCATTATGGTAGAGTGGCCAGACGGAAGCCACTCCTCAGTAAAAAGGCACATGACAGCGAGCTTGGAGTTTACCAAAAGGCACCTAAAGATTCTCAGACCATGGGAAACAAGATTATCTGGGCTGATGAAACCAAGATTGAATTATTTGGCCTGAATGACAAGCGTCACGTCTGGAGGAAACCTGGCACCATCCCTACGGTGAAGCATGGTGGTTTTAGTAGCCAGAGCCCGGACTTGAACCTGATCGAACATCTCTGGAGAGACCTGAAAATAGCTGTGCAGCGCTCCGCATCCAACTTGACAGAGCTTGAGAGGATCTGCATAGAACAATGGGAGAAACTCCCCAAATACAAGTGAGCCAAGCTTGTAGCGTCATACCCAAGAAGACTCAAGGCTGTAATCACTGACAAAATTGCTTCAACAAAGTACTGAGTAAAGGGTCTGAATACTTATGTAAATTAGATTATATATTTTTTTAATACATTTGCAAACATTTCTAAAACATGTTTTTGCTTTGTCATTATCGGGTATTGTGTTTAGATTGATGAGGGGATTTTTTTTTACATTTGTTTTTAGAATAAGGCTGTAACTTAAAACAATGTGAACAAAGTCAAGAGGTCTGAAATGCTTTCCAAATGCATTGTACACCAGTCACATCTGGTGGCACTGGCAACTCGTGTAGGAACATGTGATTGAGGATGCATGTGTGCCAAAGAAATGCAACCGGACACACATAATACACTTGCTACAATTAGTACACTCACAACAAGTGTAACAATGCTGTGGAAATCAATCAACCTGGACTCAGGGGTCGATGTAACATAGTAAAATGTGTGTGAGTGTTTGAGAAAGTCATGTGAATATGCATAGAGGCAGTGCAGATAGTCCGAGGGTGCAGATAGACCGACATTTTTCTACCTCCAGTTAGTAAGAAATGTTATGTTTCGTATGCTATGTATTCATTTTTGTATGTCCATCATCCATTTCATATGATATGTTACATTCTCAAATTTGTACGCTATATTACGAATTCTAATTTGTACAACATGTTATGAATTTGCAATACGCATTATGTTACAAATTCCAATTTGTTGTGGCTAACATTGGTTAGGTGTCTAACATTAGCTAAGATAGGGATTAGGTTCATGTGTATGTTCAGGGATAAGATTTGTATTATGGTAAGGGTTAGCTGACACTTGTAGTTGCAAAGTAGCTAAAATAATAAAGATGTCCATGAGGTGATTTGAACAGGAAACCTTTAGGTTGCTAGATGTTCATGATACATGCCGACCCATCATCCCCAACCAATCTCCCTCCTTTTGTTTTTGGGTTAATTAACCATCTATCTTTTGTAACCATAACAAATGTAACATATCATACTAATTGGAGGGATACAACATTTATGTTTACTATGATACCTATAGTCTTTGAGGCCAAACTGGATTAAGATATCTAGAAAGTGCATTGTTTAAAATTCACTTGGAAGTCACAGAAAGAAGAACCTGTGCGGTGAGAAATCTCAGCAGCTTTCTGAGTTGAATACCCTGTGAGAGTAACTGCTTTCACTTTACTTTGTCCCCTAAAATCTTTCTTTGCCGATTATATCATCAAATTCGTGAAAACACAGTCATTGAAGATATGTATGTAAAATGATATTTGTGGATGAATTTACTTCTGCCAGATGCCTTTTATGAAGTTTTTGCATTAAAGACCATTGCACTACGTTTTGAACACCTTGCAAAAAGACTACAAAAGTTCAAAAACTACAAGGCTACTTCCTGGAAAACGTCACATATTATGTACAAATTGTGATTCAAAGTGTCTCCAAGAACTCATACTCTCTCCCTTAAATTGCACCCTTTATCATGAATTATCAACTGAATTGTAAAGCATAACTTGGTATTTACTTAACAGCTTTGTTGGGAGGATTTTTGATGTAGGGTTGTGTTTGCTGCCATCTTGAGGTTGTATGCTGACATTACAGTTGTTATATTTACCTTCCAGTTCACAGCTTGGCAAAGTTGATAACAAAGAGAATATGTATGCTGTTGTCTGTTCTTTAAGGGTCCTTTGCTGTATGTCTCATTCTGGATAGAAGATTTATTCTGTTTCAAGGTAACACAACAAGGTGCAGTCACAATGGTTAATGGAGGACGTACATTCCTGGGAGAGAAGAGTCCTCTTTTTAAAGGTCAAGGAACATGGTTATTTTGTGAACCTCTCCTTTTATATAGGGAGTAGTGTTGTATGTACACTTCTCTGCATATTTATTTGAACACTGAAGATGAAATTGTAACATTTTTCTCTATAATTCACCATTTCTTTTTGATTTGAGACCATATTCTTCATATGAAGCGACAGTACAGAGTCACCTTTCATTGGAGGGTATTTACATGCATATCTGTTTTACCTTTTAGAAATGAAAGCACTTTATGTATCTAGACCTCCTATTTGAATATGTTTTTTTCCCCACAAGTATTTGGACAAATTCACTGTGTATAAAAATGGTCAAAAGTTTGGTATTTGGTACCATATTCCTTGCACACAATGACCACATCAAGCTTGTTGCTCTACAAACTTGTTGGATGCATTTGCAGTTTGTTTTGGTTGTATTTTGGATTATGTTTTGCCCAACAGGAACTGAATGAGTAATAGTGTATTATGTCATTTTGGAGTCACTTTTATTGTAAATAAGAATAGAAAAAGTTTCTGAAAACTTCGACATTAATGTGGATGCTACTATGATTATAGAGAATCATGACTGAATCATGAATAATGATGAGTGAGAAAATTACAGAGGAACAAGGATCATACCCCCCCAACAATACGAAACTTCCCTTGGTCGTTCCACGAAATGATTGCTTTTTGTGTCCCTTTGAGATTTTTTGTAGAAATTGTGCACAAATATGACATTTTCAAGGCCTGATATAATACATTAAGTGCCCTTTAATATAGACCACATGGAAAATTCAATCAATCTGATTTTTATATGAATAAAGACTTGCTGAAGTGCCCAAATTCAGCATTTTGACATGTCCCTCTGTGCCTTCTAGGAAGATTCTGACACACTTAACCCCAACATCATTGTAAAGCCCTAGTTATTTTTGTTGCTTTGACAATGTCATTTCTGAAGATGATTCTTTATTTCATGTGATTAGTGGTTCACTTTGAGGTCAACTCTGTTAATTGAACTGGACTCTCGTTTTAATATGGTGAAAGTATTCCTTTTCAAAAAAAAAATTTTTCAAAAGAAAGATTTAACATCTAGTAGTCAAATCACAGTGTATAATCGGGTGAGTCGGTTCTATTCTTTGTGACCATTTTGTGGTGGAGAACTGAGCGGTTCAGGCATAACACGCCGACCCTGTGACCCATGGATAGGCAGGCTAGAATGTTTTTAACAATGACATGTTTTTGTTTAGCTTGTTTAAAATTGCCCCTCCATGTTGCACACAAAAATCTTGTCACAGTTCTATTTATGGATGATTTCAAGATGAATTCGTCAACCCTGTTACACAGGTTGAAGTTAATTGTCATGAATCTTCCCCTGGAGGCAGAACTGAGCGATTTCTGCTAGCTGGGCCAGCTGCAAAGTAAAAATTGGTTATCATTATGGTACAAATTAATGAAAACAAAAATGTGCTTTTTGGTCTTAATTTATGGTTAGGTTTAAAATCATGCCTCCCGGGTGTCGCAGTGGTCTAAGACACTGCATCGCAGTGCTAGCTGTGCGACTGGAGATTCTGGGTTCGAGTCCAGGCTCTGTTGCATCTGGCCTTGATCGGGAGACCCATGGGGCAGCGCACAATTGGCCCAGCGCCGTCCGGGTTAGGGGAGGGTTTGGCCGGCAGGTATGTCCTTGTCCCATTGTGCACTAGCGACTCCTGTGGCGGGCCAGGTGCAGTGCATGCTGACACGGTTGCCAGGTTTACGGTGTTTCCTCTGTCCTTTTAATTGTCCCCAGCACAAGGGTATTTTCATATCTGTTTTACCATTTAGAAATGAAGGCACTATGTATCTACTATAGTCCCCATTTGAAGGTGCCATAAGTATTTGGCCAAATCTAGAGTTTGGGACTATAAGGTTCTATCTGCATTTTTGTCCAAATGATATTGACATAGTCTTGTTCTGTTCAATGTTCTCTACCTATATAGTACTCTAAATTCCCCAATTCATGTTGTTAAGTTAAAATAATAGAAGATAAACATTTCTGAAAGATTGCACCTTATTGTCCCAAACTCTAGAACAACATGTATAGTAATATTACATTTAGTCAAAAGTTTAGTAGGTCCCATCTTCCTCTACTTTCTTCACTGCCTCAGCATATGACAACTTCTGCACTACTCTAACCCTGGAAACCTCAACCTGCCTCTCTCGCACGGGACATTTCTGATCCCCTGCCCCATGGGCACCCCTACAATTAACACATACCACTACTTTCCCCAATGCTACACATTCCTTTGTCTCATGACCTTCCGCCCATTTCTCACACCTAGGAACCCCCCTCCTACACACTGCTGCCACATGCCCATGAGCTTGACACCTGTAACAACGTAATGTGTTCGGCACAAGTCGTCACTTTGTCGAGCAAAGGCTCAACATCAAAACTCAAAAGAACAGACAATGTTTCTCCACTCACGCCACCCCTGTCTGCGTCGCACCAAACGATGAGCGTCACAAACACCGGGAATCTTTTCCTTTAGTTGGTTCAGCTTTCACATTGACCGCTACCCCAGTAAACAGTCCTTTCTTGCCCCTGGTGAGAGCACTGTAGCTTTCCTCCTGGTTGACTGAGCGCGTGCAGCAGTCACGTGCGCAGATAGGGGTAATACATGGAATGTTATCAAACACAGCAAACATATGGAAACAACGTTTGACTCCGTTCCATTTATTCCATTCCAGCCATTACAATGAGTCAGTCCTCCTATAGCTCACCACACCAGCCTCCTCTGGTATGTCTATCTTTTGTTTATACAGTTTTCGTCGTTGTTGTTCTGAACCCACTGGACGCAAGTCGTTGTGACTCACCACCCCACTACCCACATCCATCGGTTGGTTGCGCATGCTGGTCTGCCCTGTCTAATCCCCATATACTAAAATATCCACGTAAGCCATTAGCCAGCCAGACATATATCATGGGTTAGAAGATTATGATTATATGATGATTTTATTATGAAGTTATTATTTAAGAGCATTGAAGATGAATCATAATCAGCTAACTAGCAGATTTACATAAATCATTAACATCCATGATGAGCTGATAGCCCACCCTATTTCCCCGATGTAAATCATGTCTTTAGGAGGCACTGTGACTAGCTTGCTTACAATTTGTGATGCTGAGTGAGTGTGTTTTTGCAGAAATAAATAGACCTATTCTATGTAAAAAAATAAATAATAATAAGATATTAAAAAAACAAATTTTGAGCACCTGCCCATTGAAAGGTCTGTACACTGTACTGGTGTGCAAGCTGCCCCATGGGGGGCATAAGTTACGTAACACTGCGACCCTGTCCCTTTCAGAGCGAAGGACAATGAGGAGCTGGTCTGCACATAACACAGGCCGACAGGCTGACTACTGTCCCTTAGCAAATACATCCCTTTCATCTTTTGCAATTTACAGGAAGCAGAACGAGAGATGCATTCATATTTGAATCGTGCGTACATAAATGAGCTGTATAATACTATAGCTGCGAATCCTATTTCTCCTCACATGTGCTTTGCTATATCGTCTTTCTGTTGTGAGTTTGTTTTTGTTTTCCGCAATTCTTTTTGAAAATACTGTATAACTTATGCCACATTACCGGAATTACCATTCCATTGCCACCTGACCTGTGAGGCACGGTTTTCAACAGTAGAGGGCAGTAGAGATTCATATATTGTGGAAACAGCTCACGAGTCAACTCTTTCGCTGCCTCTCAAGACAAGGGGCAGACTGCCGAAACATAACTCAACACTAAATATCCACACATGTATTTGATGGAATGCGTTGTAAAAGTTGGCGGTAAAGTTCCCTAAACGAGACAAGAAATGCTTCTCTAGAAGGCAACGATTGAGCACACATTCCAAAAGAGCACCAAGGTTACAGCAAAGTAAGTAAACAGAGAGAAAAACCAGACATAGAATGACTGATATTTGAGTTGCCTCTGACCTTAATAAAAAAAAAAGAAGTATATATTCATATGAAATACATTTTATGGCTTAGAGTCTTACACTCGTGAAATTCAGAGGTATGTTGGTTTCTAAATATGTGATATGAATCATTGTCAGCTCCATAGCAGAAGTTGGGTCTTCTGTGACCTTTGACTCTCTGGAGGGCTGATGTGTATGCATGTTTAGTTAGATCAGATGCGATTGTGCTGAGCTGGAACAAAACATGTACGAGGTTATTATAGTTAACTAACACTAAAACTAATCATGAAAACCTTTGAGTCAACTAAAACAAAATAATTAATAATTTGCTTGTGCATCACAACCCCAAGCTATCACAAGCTAAAAGGGGGAAAAAATGCTAAGTAGCTAACTTGAATTTTCTTACATGTTAAAAAGCTGGTGTAAACATGGGTGAGAGAGAGTTTCCTTCCACCATATTTGTTGCACCAGTCTCTGTGCCATTCCTTTAAATCCAAGTCACATTGAGATTGACTTTATATCATTTAAACCTAACCTATGACCTGACCCTAACCCTGACCTTATGTATTACTGCCCCGAAATTGCACACTAACCCTTGAGGAATAACAAAGACTGTCTTGGAGATACCAAGTAGCCTACTCAGGGAGCACGATATTCATTTGAATTTTCAGCATCTTTTCAACAAAAAAATAATGATTGTCAACGTCTTTTGCTCATAGGCTACAAGTCATTTGACGTTCATTGTGAAATCCGTTAGTTATGTGTGTTCTGTTCTCTAGACTGTGTTCTGTAGCCTGGCTGTGAATGTGATGCAGAGCAATGTCGACTAAACTTTGTTATCTAATTGATCGTCCGAGCCAATAGGGAGTTACACTGAGAATACAAAACATTAAGAACTTACTCCATGACATAGACTGACCAGGTGAATCCAGGTGAAAGGTATGATCCATTATTGATGTCACCTGTTAAATCCACTTCAATCAGTGTAGATGAAGGGGAGGAGACAGGTTGAAGAAGGATTTGTAAGCATTGGCTTAAGTGAGACGTGGATGGTGTATGTGTGCCATTTAGAGGGTGAATGGACAACACAAAAGATGGAAGTGTCTTTGAACGGTGTATGGTAGTAGGTGCCAGGCGCACCGGTCTGTGTCAAGAATTACAACGCTTCTGTGTTTTCACGCTCAACAGTTTCCTGTGTGTCAAGAATGGTCCACCACCCAAAGATCTTCCAGCCAACTTGACACAACTGTGGGAAGCATTGGAGTCAACATGAGCCAGCATCCCTGTGGAACGCTTTCGACGCCTGGTAGAGTCCATGCCCTGACGAATTGAGGCTGTTCTGAGGGCAAAAGGGGGGGGGGTGCAAGTGCAGTTCAATATTAAGGTGTTCCTAATGTTCGGTAAGTGAAATAGTTTTGCTTCGAAAACATGGAATTTAATATATTAAAAAGCAACTTGTCTGCAGTTTTTTTTATTTTTTTTTATTTCACCTTTATTTAACCAGGTAGGCTAGTTGAGAACAAGTTCTCATTTACAACTGCGACCTGGCCAAGATAAAGCATAGCAGTGTGAACAGACAACACAGAGTTACACATGGAGTAAACAATTAACAAGTCAATAACACAGTAGAAAAAAATGGGGGAGTCTATATACAATGTGTGCAAAAGGCATGAGGAGGTAGGCGAATAATTACAATTTTGCAGATTAACACTGGAGTGATAAATGATCAGATGGTCGTGTACAGGTAGAGATATTGGTGTGCAAAAGAGCGTGGTGTGGGCGTAACCCAACAGCAGAATGATGTGGGCGTGTTCCAATCATAAAACATATTAACGTGAGTAGGCCACTGATTGGCCAGCTCATCCTTCTCAGGAGCAAATAGCAAGCATTTTTGAGGCAGGGTTTTTGAAGTGTTTTTTTCTTCTCCAATTTATCCTTTGGACACAAACCATATTTGTTCCAACCTAATGGTGATCAGTGCTTACTCAAAACAAACCTGTATAGAACGACTTACTTACTTGGAATCTAGTGCACCTTGCTTTGTACACTTCAATCAACCCAGTGAGCGTTGTCACACATTCTGTCTCAAAGTACCTGTAAAGTGAAAATCGCACTTTTAAAAGGTAATGTTCTGATGACTCATACCCAGATAATGTTGTTGACTCCTCCTATACTCGTCTCTGTGTGTACTTCATGGTCAAGTAGTCCTAGGAATGAGTATCATGTGAACATGACTAGATATGCGTGTTTATCTAGAACAAACCTATTTTGGGCTAAGTGTGTACGTGTCCTTCCTCTCTGTGTGTGTGTACGTGTGTCGTGCCTCATAAATGAGCCAAATGTCTTTTTCACCTCTCTACATTTTGGGGAGTAAAACACTGATATAGTCTGTTTTATTGTTTTATTGCCATTTTATAAGGTTTGGGCCTTGTATGAGCAATCTTCTCCCATAAAGGCCATATGGGCAAAACGCTCTGAGTAGATGTCGATAATACACTTCTGTGTACAAAACGGGACATAATAGCTAACATTAGCATGGAATGATGAAGTGCAAAATGCTCTCCTATTCTAGCTGGAAGAATCATTCTATTCAGCCTGTACCAGGCAGCAGGCTTCCTCCTCACCCACCCCACTCATGCCGGGTATGTCAGGGTGGCTGGGGTACTGGTGCCAGTCTAGCACCCAGTGTGCCACACTCAATGGGCCTTTGTGGACACTGCCATCCTTCCCTCCTGACCAACCCCCCCGCTGTCCATTCAGGGTGGTCACATCGCACGCCCACTCCCAGCCTGCCGTGCTTCGTCTCACAATGTGTCCCTGTCACGGGCGCCTCGTTGGCATGCAAACGCCGTGGTGTTCGTCTGGAACGGGCGCGCTCCTTGACGCCTCTCACAGGATAAGGGAAATGAGGGATACAGGCTTGTGATAGGGTGGTGATGGCTGCTTCCTGTATCCGTTGGTAACTCATTCAAATCCTCTTATTATAGTCTGGGAAGATTCCTCACTACGGAAGCTAGTGGGAAATTCAATGACCTCATCCCTTTAACGATGAGGTAAGATGAGATAAGATGGTCAACAAAAATAAGACTCTCACGAAATTCTACAAATTCACAATTGAGAGCATCCTGTCGGGCTGTATCACCGTCTGGTACGGCAATTGCACCGTCCGCAACCAGCCGCAGGGCTCTCCAGATGGTGGTGCTGGTGCCGTCAGCGCAGTACCTCACCAGGGGAACACTGCCTGCCCTCCAGGACATCTACATCACCTGGTGTCACAGGAAGGCCAAGAAGATCCTCAAGGACCGCAGCCACCCGAGCCACGGCCTGTTCACCCTGCTACCATGCATCCACCCTTTACCCTGCCTCGAAACGTAGACTTTTTAAAATTTTCTTTAAAAAAAATAAACTTTATTTAACTAGGCAAGTCAGTTAAGAACAAATTCTTATTTACAATGACGGCCTACCAAAAGGCAAAAGGCCTCTTGCGAGGACATTGGGCTGGGATTAAAACAAAAATTGAATTAAAATATAGGACCAAACACACATCGCGACATGAGACACCACAACACTACATAAAGAGAGACCTAAGACACAGCATGGCAGCAACACAACAGCACAACGGGCAAGACGATAGAGACCGCAATACATCACGCGAAGCGGCCATAACTGTCAGTAAGAGTGTCCATGATTGAGTCGTTGAATGAAGAGATGGAGATAAATCTGTCCAGTTTGAGTGTTTGTTGCAGCTCGTTCCAGTCGCTAGCTGTATTGAACTGAAAAGAGGAGCGACCCAGGGATGTGTGTGCTTTGGGGACCTTTAACAGAATGTGACTGGCAGAACGGGTGTTGTATGTTGGAGGATGAGGGCTGCAGTAGATATCTCAGAGTTAGGCCAAAGTGGGTTTTATAAATAAGCATCAACCAGTGGGTCTTCCGACGGGTATACAGGGATGACCAGTTTATAGAGGAGTATAGAGTGCAGTGATGTGTCCTATAAGGAGCATTGGTGGCAAATCTGATGGCTGAATGTTAAAGAACATCTAGCCGCTTGAGAGCACCCTTACCTGCCGATCTATAAATTACGTCTCCGTAATCTAGCATGGGTAAGATGGTCCTGAATCAGGTTTAGTTTGGCAGCTGGGGTGAAAGAGGAGCGATTACAATAGAGGAAACCATGTCTAGATTTAACCTTAGACTGCAGCTTGGATATGTGCTGAGAAGGACACTGTACCATCTAGCCATACTCCCAAGTACTTGTATGAGGTTACTACCTCAAGCTCTAAACCCCCAGAGGTAGTTATCACACCTGTGGAGAGAGGAGCATTCTTCTTACCAAACCACATGGCCTTTGTTTTGGAGGTGTTCAGAACAAGGTTAAGGGCAGAGAAAGCTTGTTGGACACTAAGAAAGCTTTGTTGCAGAGCGTTTAGCACAAAATCCAGGGAGGGGCCAGCTGAGTATAAGACTGTATCATCTGCATATAAATGGATGAGAGAGCTTCCTACTGCCTGAGCTATGTTGTTGATGTAAATTGAGAAGAGCGTGGGGCCTAGGATCGAACCTTGGAGTACTCCCTTGGTGACAGGCAGTGGCTGAGGTAGCAGATGTTCTGACTTTATACACTGCACTCTTTAAGAGCGGTAGTTAGCAAACCAGGCCAAAGACACCTCAGAGACACCAATACTCCTTAGCCAGCCCACAAGAATGGAATGGTCTACCGTATCAAAAGTTGGCCAAGTCAATAAAAACAACATCATTGAGGACCTTTATGGTTGCAGTGACACATCCATAACCTGAGCGGAAACCAGATTGCATACCCGAGAGAATACTATAGACATCAAGAACGCCAGTCAGTTGATTATTGATTATTTTCCAACACTTTTGATAAACAGGAATAAATAGAAATGGGCCTATAACAATTAGGATCCGCTTGATCTCCCCCTTTAAATAAAGGACACACCGTGGCTGCCTTCCAAGCAATGGCAACCTCCCCAGAGAGGAGAGACAGGTTTTTAAAGCTAATAGAAATGCTTGGCGATGATAGGGGCAGCAAGCTTAAAGAAGAAAGGGTCTAAACCATCTGACACAGATGTTTTTTTGGGGTCAAGTTTAAGGAGCTCCTTTAGTACCTCGGACTCAGTGACTGCATGCAGGGAGAAACTTTGTAGCGGGACAGGGGAAAAAGAGGGAGTCGCATGAGAAGGTGTGGGAGATGAGGAAATGTTGGACGGGCAAGGAGGCATGGCTGAGTCAAATAGGAATCCTGACTTAATAAAGTAGTGACTAAAGAGCTCAGCCATGTGCTCCTTGTCAGTAACAACCACATCATCAACATGAGGTGTGAGGAGAAGGGTTTATTCTCCAGGTCTTTTACCATGTTCCTGTCAGGATTTGGCCAGGGTTGTTCCGGTTTTGGTTTTTGACCCTTTTGTTTTCCCTTGTTCCCAGTTATTATTTGCACCTGTGCCTCGTTTCCCTTGATTGTATTTAAACCCTTAGTTTCCCTCAGTTCTTTGCTCTGTGTTTGAATGTTGGCACCCAGCCCAAGTGATGCTGTGAACATTTGTTGCTCCAGTTGGACTCTCTTGTGGTACTCTGTTTTTGTTCTTGTTTATTTATTTTTGATTATCTTTTGAGGCTTTTTTTCTGCTGTACCTACCACCTTGTGGATGTACCTTTTTGTCTTGGAGTATTACCTTTGTTCTCTTGGAATTACTTTTGACGTTGTGGATTTATATTTTTGCCTGAAGAACTTTCCTTTTTACTTTATTAAAACACCGTCTCAAGTACTGCTGTGTCTGCCTCATCTTCTGGGTTCTGCCGACTATTCGTGGCTCCGTTTGCTACGTGACTGTTTCTCACACCGCAGACCCGGGTTCGTAACCGGGTCCTGACAGTTCTAGAACTTGTTGGGGTTAGATCCACAGAGAGAGAACTGCTCCTTAAAGTAACTAACTTTGGCCTTCCAGATAGCTTGAGTGCACTTATTTCTCATTTACTTGAACGAGAGCCTGAGTATGCGTGTGCCGAGCCTTTCGCCAAATGGAATTCTTGAGGTGGGGTAACTCTGCAAGATCACGGTCGAACCAGGGGGAAGAACCGGTTTTTAGTTCTTATTTTCTTTATGGGGGCGTGTTTGTTAACAATACCACTGAAAATATTAAAAAAGAAGGTCCAGGCGTCTTCGACAGAGGGGATCAAGCTGATTCTATACCAATTTACAGAGGCCAGGTCATGAAGGAAGGTTTACTCATTAACGTTTTTTTAGCAAGCATCTATGACAAATCAGGAGAGGTCGTTTCACTGAGCAGCCATTACGAACACAGGCTGTAAAACAGTGATCACTAAGGTCATTACAGAAAACATCAGACTGATACCTATCAGGATTATTTGTGAGGATAACATCAAGGAGAGGAGCCTTTTCTGGCTGTTAGGAGTCATACTTGGTCACTGTTACTAGCTGGCTATCACCCTGTACTCTACACAGCACCTTAGAGACTGCTGCCCTATGTACATAGTCATTGAACACTGGTCACTTTAATAATGTTTACATACTGTTTTACCCACTTCATATGTATATACTGTATTCTAGTCAAGGATCATCCTATAAATATACTACTGTACACCTGTTTTATTCATATACTGTCCATACTGTCTACACACACCATTATATTAATATATACATACACACACACACACACATACAGTGCATTTGGAAAGTATTCAGTATTCCCTTTGAGCCTTAATTTAGAATGGATTCATTTGTTTTACTTCCTCATCAATCTAAATCCAATACCCTATAATGATAAAGCAAAAACAGGTTTTTAGACATTTGTGCAAATTTGTTTAAAATAAATACTTTACTTAGTACTTTGTTGAAGCACCTTTAGCATCAATTACAACCTCAAGTGTTCTTGAGTACGACGCCACAAGCTTGGCACACCTGTATTTAGGATGTTTCTTCCATTCTTCTCTGCAGATCCTCTCAAGCTCTGTCACGGCACAGCTATTTTCAGGTTTCTCCAGAGATGTTCGATCGGTTTCAAGTCGCCGGCTCTGGCTGGGTCACTCAAGGACATTAAGAAACTTGATGACGAAGCCACTCCTGCATTGTCTTGGCTGTGTGCTTATGGTTGTTGTCCTGTTGGAAGGTGAAACTTCGCCCCAGTCTGAGAACCTGCTCCAGAGTGATCAGGATCAAGAATCTCTCTGTACTTTGCTCCGTTCATTTTTCTCTCAATCCTGACTAGTCTTCCAGTCCCTACCACTGAAAAACATCCCCACGATGGTGCAAGTTTTCCTCCAGACCTGACGGTTGGCATTCAGGCCAAAGAGTTCAATCTTAGTTTCATCAGAGCAGAGAATCTTGTTTCTCGTGGTCTGAGAGTTCCTTCAGCGAATTTTGGCAAACTCCAAGCGGGCTGTCATGTGGCTTTTACTGAGGAGTGGCTTCCGTCTGACCACTCTACCATAAAAGCCTGATTGGTGGAGTGCTGCAGAGATGGTTGTCCTTCTGGAAGGTTCTCCCATCTACACAGAGGAGCTCCGGAGCTCTGTCAGACTGACCATCGGGTTCTTGGTCACCTCCCTGACCAACGCCCTTCTCCCCCGATTGCTCAGTTTGGTCGAGCAACAAGTTCTTTGAGGAATCTTGGTGGTTCCAAACTTCTACCATGTGAGAATGATGGAGGCCACTGTGTTCTTGGGGACCTTCAATGCTGCATATATTTTTGGTACCCTTCCCCAGATCTGTGCCTGGACACCATCCTGTCTCGGAGCTCAACGGACAATTCCTTCGACGTCATGGCATTGTTTTTGCTCTGACATGCACTGTCAACTGTGGGACCTTTTATAGACAGGTGTGTGCCTTTCCAAATCATGTCCGATTCATTGAATTTACCACAGGTGGATTCCAATCAAGTTATAGAAACATCTCAAGGATGATCCATGGAAACAGGATGCACCTGAGCTCAATTTCGAGTCTCATAGCAAAGGGTCTGAAAACTTATATAAATAAGCTATTTAAGTTTTTTTTTTTTAATACTTTTGCAAAAATCTGTATAAACCTGTTTTCACTTTGCCATTATGGGGTATTGTGTGTAGATTGATGAGGAAAGCATATAATTTAATCAATTTTAGAATAAGGCTGTAATGTAAAAAATTTAGAAAAAGTCAATGGGTCTGAATACTTTCCGAAGGCACTGTCTATATACACTACCGTTCAAAATGTTGGGGTCACTTAGAAATGTCTGTCACGCCCTGACCATAGAGAGCCTTTGTTTCTCTATTGTGTAGTAGGTCAGGGCGTGACTGGGGGGCATTCTAGTTTATTATTTCTATGTGGGGTTCTAGTTTATTATTTATTTGTTGGTGATTTGTATGAATCCCAATTAGAGGCAGCTGGTAATCGTTGTCTCTAATTGGGGATCATATTTAGGTAGCATTTTTCCCACCTGTGTTTGTGGGATATTATTTAGTGTTTTGTGCATGTGCACCACGTATTCACATTTCGTTGTTAGTTCATTACATTTACATTACATTTAAGTCATTTAGCAGACGCTCTTATCCAGAGCGACTTACAAATTGTTGCATTCACCTTATGACATCCAGTGGAACAGTAGTGCATCTAAATCTTTTAAGGGGGGGTGAGAAGGATTACTTTATCCTATCCTAGGTATTCCTTAAAGAGGTGGGGTTTCAGGTGTCTCCGGAAGGTGGTGATTGACTCCGCTGTCCTGGCGTCGTGAGGGAGTTTGTTCCACCATTGGGGGGCCAGAGCAGCGAACAGTTTTGACTGGGCTGAGCGGGAACTGTACTTCCTCAGTGGTAGGGAGGCGAGCAGGCCAGAGGTGGATGAACGCAGTGCCCTTGTTTGGGTGTAGGGCCTGATCAGAGCCTGGAGGTACTGAGGTGCCGTTCCCCTCACAGCTCCGTAGGCAAGCACCATGGTCTTGTAGCGGATGCGAGCTTCAACTGGAAGCCAGTGGAGAGAGCGGAGGAGCGGGGTGACGTGAGAGAACTTGGGAAGGTTGAACACCAGACGGGCTGCGGCGTTCTGGATGAGTTGTAGGGGTTTAATGGCACAGGCAGGGAGCCCAGCCAACAGCGAGTTGCAGTAATCCAGACGGGAGATGACAAGTGCCTGGATTAGGACCTGCGCCGCTTCCTGTGTGAGGCAGGGTCGTACTCTGCGGATGTTGTAGAGCATGAACCTACAGGAACGGGCCACCGCCTTGATGTTAGTTGAGAACGACAGGGTGTTGTCCAGGATCACGCCAAGGTTCTTAGCGCTCTGGGAGGAGGACACAATGGAGTTGTCAACCGTGATGGCGAGATCATGGAACGGGCAGCTCCGGCAGCTCCGTCTTGCCGAGGTTCAGCTTGAGGTGGTGATCCGTCATCCACACTGATATGTCTGCCAGACATGCAGAGATGCGATTCGCCACCTGGTCATCAGAAGGGGGAAAGGAGAAGATTAATTGTGTGTCGTCTGCATAGCAATGATAGGAGAGACCATGTGAGGTTATGACAGAGCCAAGTGACTTGGTGTATAGCGAGAATAGGAGAGGGCCTAGAACAGAGCCCTGGGGGACACCAGTGGTGAGAGCACGTGGTGTGGAGACGGATTCTCGCCACGCCACCTGGTAGGAGCGACCTGTCAGGTAGGACGCAATCCAAGCGTGGGCCGCGCCGGAGATGCCCAACTCGGAGAGGGTGGAGAGGAGGATCTGATGGTTCACAGTATCGAAGGCAGCCGATAGGTCTAGAAGGATGAGAGCAGAGGAGAGAGAGTTAGCTTTAGCAGTGCGGAGCGCCTCCGTGATACAGAGAAGAGCAGTCTCAGTTGAATGACTAGTCTTGAAACCTGACTGATTTGGATCAAGAAGGTCATTCTGAGAGAGATAGCGGGAGAGCTGGCCAAGGACGGCACGTTCAAGAGTTTTGGAGAGAAAAGAAAGAAGGGATACTGGTCTGTAGTTGTTGACATCGGAGGGATCGAGTGTAGGTTTTTCAGAAGGGGTGCAACTCTCGCTCTCTTGAAGACGGAAGGGACGTAGCCAGCGGTCAGGGATGAGTTGATGAGCGAGGTGAGGTAAGGGAGAAGGTCTCCGGAAATGGTCTGGAGAAGAGAGGAGGGGATAGGGTCAAGCGGGCAGGTTGTTGGGCGGCCGGCCGTCACAAGACGCAAGATTTAATCTGGAGAGAGGGGGAAAGAGGTCAGAGCACAGGGTAGGGCAGTGTGAGCAGAACCAGCGGTGTCGTTTGACTTAGCAAACGAGGATCGGATGTCGTCGACCTTCTTTTCAAAATGGTTGACGAAGTCATCTGCAGAGAGGGAGGAGGGGGGAGGGGGAGGAGGATTCAGGAGGGAGGAGAAGGTTGCAAAGAGCTTCCTAGGGTTAGAGGCAGATGCTTGGAATTTAGAGTGGTAGAAAGTGGCTTTAGCAGCAGAGAGAGAAGAGGAAAATGTAGAGAGGAGGGAGTGAAAGGATGTCAGGTCCGCAGGGAGGCGAGTTTTCCTCCATTTCCGCTCGGCTGCCCGGAGCCCTGTTCTGTGAGCTCGCAATGAGTCGTCGAGCCACGGAGCGGGAGGGGAGGACCGAGCCGGCCTGGAGGATAGGGGACATAGAGAGTCAAAGGATGCAGAAAGGGAGGAGAGGAGGGTTGAGGAGGCAGAATCAGGAGATAGGTTGGAGAAGGTTTGAGCAGAGGGAAGAGATGATAGGATGGAAGAGGAGAGAGTAGCGGGGGAGAGAGAGCGAAGGTTGGGACGGCGCGATACCATCCGAGTAGGGGCAGTGTGGGAAGTGTTGGATGAGAGCGAGAGGGAAAAGGATACAAGGTAGTGGTCGGAGACTTGGAGGGGAGTTGCAATGAGGTTAGTGGAAGAACAGCATCTAGTAAAGATGAGGTCGAGCGTATTTCCTGCCTTGTGAGTAGGGGGGGAAGGTGAGAGGGTGAGGTCAAAAGAGGAGAGGAGTGGAAAGAAGGAGGCAGAGAGGAATGAGTCAAAGGTAGACGTGGGGAGGTTAAAGTCGCCCAGAACTGTGAGAGGTGAGCCGTCCTCAGGAAAGGAGCTTATCATTAATTTGTTTTCTGAGGTCTTGGCTGATTTCTTTAGATTTTCCCATGATGTCAAGCAAATAGGCACTGAGTTTGAAGGTAGGCCTTGAAATACATCAACAGGTACACCTCCAATTGACAGAAGCTTCTAAAGCCATGACATCATTTTCCAAGCTGTTTAAAGGCACAGTCAACTTAGTGTATGTAAACTTCTGACTTCAACTGTACATAGGCGTACGGAGGCCCATTATCAGCAACCATCCCTCCTGTGTTCCAAAGGCACGTTCTGTTAGCTAATCCAAGTTTATAATTTTAAAACGCTAATTTATCATTCGAAAACCCTTTTGCAATTATGTTAGCACAGCTGAAAACTGTTCTGATTAAAGAAGCAATAAAACTGTCCATCTTTAGACTAGTTGAGTATCTGGAGCATCAGCATACTCCCTTCACAGAACAGCGGCAAACTGGCTCTAACCAGAATAGAAAGAGGAGTGTGAGGCCCCAGTGCACAACTGAGCAAGAGGACAAGTACATTAGAGTGTCTAGTTTGAGAAACAGATGCCTCACAAGTCCTCAACTGGCAGTTTCATTAAATAGTACCCACAAAACACCAGTCGTAACGTCAACAGTGAAGAGGTGACTCCGGGATGCTGGCCTTCTAGGAAGAGTTGCAAAGAAAAAGCCATATATCAGACTGGCCAATAAATAGAAAAGATTAAGATGGGTGAAGGAACACAGACACTGGACAGAGATACGCCCCATGTATGGAATGATCTGCAGACCCCAAACTTTTGAAGGAGTGTGTATATATTCCGGACTCTGACATTGTTCAATCTGGTATTTCTTCATTTCATTATTTAAATTGTTTGGGTTTGTGTGTATTGTTAGGTATTACTGCACTGTTGAAGCTAGAAACATAAGCAAGATTTTGCTGCACCTGCAATAACATATGCAAAATATGTGTACGTGACCAATACTATTTGATTTGATTTTAAAAATAGTTGTTTGCTTTTGGTCTAGTTTTAATGGACTAATCCTATTGATTATATAGGTGACACTTGACACGTGATCTAGTATAATTCACTTTGAGAGATGCTTTTTATTGTTCATCGTCATGTCAAAAATGTCAAATCCCGACGCCAGCCAGGCAGATGTGGAGTTCTCCCATATTTTATGCCAGCTAGGAATACACACAGCAAACGACGTGAGCAATGCATCAATTCTTCTGCCTCCCTCCCTCCTTCCTTCCAGAACACAGCCATCCCCGCGTATACACTGTACACGACTCTGTCTCCGTTAAACTGGCTAGGAGGAGGGACTACGAGCACTACGTGCTGGGAGAACTGTTCAAAATTGACCACGAGAATAGTGTACACCTGGGAATCAATTTAGAAAGTCGTCCGAGGAGCAGTAGTTGCGATTTTAATCGGTTTCATTTATCGTTATGTCCGCTTCTCAGTTTTTTTTATGTCTGTTACAGTGTTGATAAATATTGCTACATTGCTAGCCAGCAAGCCAATATCGAGCAGACCATAGTCGACCACCAACATTGCGAGTTGAATGAAGACGCGTTGCATGGGCTGTAGCCTATCCCGTGTAGATAAGACAGTTGTGTAGCTAACGTTACTGTAACTAGTTATCTGACGTGCAGAGTTTTTTAAAATTTGTGTTTTTATTGTCCTGATATTTATCTCATTGGTATTGGTGAAGAAGAGACGAGCAGATATCGAGGACGGTATTGATTGGTAAGTGTCCTAATATTTGTGTTGCTTTGCAGCATCAAACGTGTATGTATACAGGTTTGTATGTATAATAGGCGTGGTTGCAGTTGGGATATCGTTGTGAAAATCGAGCTAGTTTACTTGTTTTGTCTGATGTATAAATTATAGGGGTTCAACCTAAACCATTGTTTCATCGATTTTTGCAAATACGCCCCCCCCTCTCCGCGCTACCTTTTTCAGCTGACGATGGACAAGCAAAATGCATTTAGGCCCGTTATCAGCTGGGCTTTAGCCTACCTCTCGTTGGCTAATATTGGATCATGTTTTCATAATAACATAGTAAAACGACTGTCAATGTTGTATGAGTCGATACAATCGACGCTGTTGATAAGCAAGTGTAATACTCGTTAGGCCTAGCTCGTGCTGTGGAAATCAGTTGCTCGGGATGAACTGCTTGTTCAATCGTTTGCATATCAGACTGATTTGCGAATTGTGCATTTGCTATGTAGTTTCACTTTTAAAACGCATTGGCTCCTGGTTCAGCAAAACGTGAAAGTGAAGTTACTATGTTTGCACACACGATAGAATGTTCTAGACTTGCTCCTATTCGAAGTGCTGTTGGCTGGCTTTGTGCTTTGGCCATGCATGTGCATAGTAGTGCTAACGTTATATAAACAAACTAGTACCACCAGACAGCACCATAACCAATGGTGAAATAATTTTCTTCCCTATTGACGTAGGCTAAGTAGTTGCACATAATTGCGTATCATTACAGGGTTGGTGTCATCAGTGGATGGGAAGAAAGGGTTTAGGTAAAGCATTAACCCTTACCTGCCCAGAACAGACTGCTGTTAAGTTCGAGGCTCGCCATTAGCTACTGCACATACAGCATCTGCTCCCTTCCTGGGGTCCACATAAAACTGTTATGGCTATATGATGCTATAAACCCGCTATAGACCTCACTGGCTTCTGACTCAAGATGCTCAGCATATGTCATGCCATGTGCACACAGATAGTTGAATAGCTGAAGACGTAAAATCTTAACTCTGTATTGTCTGTGATTCAGTCCCTCGCAGCAATTTCCATACCTTGTCCTTAGGCATACAGTTTCACTGTAAACCCAAGTGTACCAAGAGCTTCTAAGGTGTCATGTTCATTAGGGCACAGAAAGGAAAAAGGTTTGAAAACATTTTGCAACGGAAAATTCATTTGTGTTTCTCATTGGACAACTCCTGTTTCATCCCCGTTTCCTTCTGTTTTGCGCCCAATGAACACGACCAAGGACTCTAAAGCCATTAGGAAGGTGACGCCACCCAAATGCGTACCCCATTTACCAAACCTGTCAATCAATGGAGTGGTACAGTAGATGACAGGCTTCATGCTGCTTCATTTGCTAATCCCAAAACAACACAATTCTGCTGTTAGGCGCAGGGGTGCAAGAAATGTGGTCCGGTATATAAATAGTGGGGGTACGCCGTACCGGTAGAACTGTTACACCACTATGTAATATTACTGCATGTCAGCCGCATGAAACGTGCAAATGAACTGGAAACTGGGGAGTATACGCTCCAAATCGCATTGTGGTTTGAAGAGAACACTACCAGTTTTGTCAAGGCGGAGATGAGTGGCCGAGACCGAGGCGCGCATGGACGGATGGACGGATGATGCATCATTTCAGGCTACAAGTGTAGGCCTAATGACAATCGCAGAATGTCATTGCACGTAGGTGTCTTAGGACTTGTCTCTTTCCATGCATTAGATAGCGGGTGCACAGTGAACTGTAGGGGTTTGGATGCTGAAATGATTTTGTGAGTGAACGAATGATTGATTGTTTGACAATCAGATGAAAACGTCATGACTGGTTGTGTTTATGCCACATTAGAAGGCAAAGTCCATAAGGCTAGGGAAAGCTAGGTTTTCCCTAAAGTAAATGTAATTAAATTGCCAAAATGATATATTATTTATATATATATATATATATTAGTATACCTTACTCCTGTCCAGTGGTGGAAAAAGTACTCAATTGTCATACTTGAGTAAAAGTAAAGATACCTTAATAGAAAATGACTCGTAAGTGAAAGTCACCCAGTAAAATATTACTTGAGTAAGTCTAAAAGTATTTGGTTTTAAATATACTTAAGTATCAAAAGTAAAAGGATAATAATTTCAAATTCCTTATATTAAGCAAACCAGATAGCACCATTTTCTTGCCAAAAGGCCAGTATCTTTGGCAATGACATGGAGGGGTCGCGGCCAGCTGCGACACAGCCGAAGATTGAACCTGAGTCTGTAGTGACACCTCAAGCACGGCGATTCGGTGCCTTAGAAAGTTGCGCCAGCCGGGAGGCCAGTTTATATATATATATATTTTTTGAATGGTGCCACTTGTGTGCACTTCCGGTAATACCGCATACCCCAGTGTTGTACAGAAACGGTAGGATTGGGCTGTCCCCAACAGTCGACCGGGAGTCGTCCTATTCTTTCCACCGATCGATTGGTGTAAATGTTTAAACCTATTTTTTTCTCCATATATAGACACACACCCTTTGTGTTTGAATGAATTCAACTACATATGCACTGAGCTTGTTTGATACTTTAAGCACACCGTTTGATTTAAATGGTTAAGACACAAATGACTCAAGAAAGAGCCCAACGGTCATACTGTGTTAACAAAAATGACAGGGTACCTGTGTGAGAGGCGGGTGTTTTCTCGCTCTCCTCCCTACTGCAGCACAGCAAGCGTTTATTGCGCTGTCTGTGTTGAAGCTGCAACATCATGTCGGCCGTTTAGTTTCTGATTGAGAAGTTCTGTTCACGAAGTCCCTAATTTCTTTACTTAAAACATCCCCTATTCCCTCAACCCTCTCTTTACGTGAAACACGTAAGTATCGCATGCTTGTAACCAATAGGCCTGACCTATTGCCTGTCATAATCACATCAATACATTGGTTATAACAAACTTCGAACACAAATAAGGTTGACAGCTAAATGGATGTGGAAGACGTGAAAAATGAACTTGAGTCTGTTCTAACAGGAAAAAAGATATAAAGCATTTTATTACAGCAGACTAAGAACAGTTGCATGCGTTTGTGAATTGCAGTTTATTTATTTGTTTAGGCTAATTATTCAAAGCACCCTTTGTTATTTGATTTGAAAACGAAAATGTTTGATTGCATTTCAAATCATGAATGTTTCGTATTCTGTGTGACGGCATGAACGAACGAATGAATGATACTGTAGCCTATATATTGAAATACAAGCCTAAGTAAGTTATGGTATTAAGACTAAACAGGATGCCTTCTTAGGCCTACAGCTCGATGGTGGTTATACAAGCCTACTATACAAAGCCTACTAATGATGACAACATGACTTATTATGATGATAATAGTTGTAATAATAACAATAAGAAGGAGCTCAAGAAAAAGGGGGGTATAGGAACAAGAGCTGTGTACTTATTATGTGTGACAAACAGGTGCTGTTATATTACAATATGATTTTTCTGCCTGTTTGGAATAGTGTAAACAACACTAAATCAGTTATAAGTAATACCAGTCTGTTCTAACAACAACAAAAAAGTAAAGCCTTCATTACAGCATAGCAAATATTAAAAACAGCAAAATTGCTTTGCCTACATTTTGCTGTTGCATGAGGCTTGGCGCTCACGGAATCAGTAGGCTATTAAACACTCAAACAGGAAACAGAAGCTAGATCTGTCTTATTTCTGTAGATATATATATATATGGATGATTATATACCTAATTAAATTGGAGTTTCTTCCCTCAATTTTCTTAGACAATTAGGCTAAGGCAAGGGCTGTATCCTTGTCTCTGCTGCTGCCGCGTTGTTCTCAATCCCAATATGCTGGTTAACTTTATGCACATGGCAACATAGGGAAAGACGTCAATTCCACGGTGCACTGAAGATTATGTTTCAGAACCGAGGACAGCGACCGTATCCAACGTGGGAGAAATGATATTAGATTTATTAGTGTTGCACCATTTTTTTTTTTTGAGTCAGACAAGACTCAGTAGAGGTCCACCGATTAATCGGAATGGCCGATTTTAATTAGGGCCAATTTTTAAAGTTTTCATAACTTTTTTTTTTATACCTTTTATTTAACTAGGCAAGTCAGTTAAGAACACATTCTTATTTTCAATGACGGCCTAGGAATGGTGGGTTAACTGCCTTGTTCAGGGGCAGAATGACAGATTTTCACCTTGTCAGCTCAGGGGATCCAATCTTGCAACTGTACAGTTAACTCGTCCAACGCTCTAACCATTGCACTCCACGAGTAGCCTGCCTGTTACGTGAATGCAGTAGAAGAAGGTAAATTGCTAGCTAGCATTAAACTTATCTTATAAAAAACAGTCAATCATAATCACTAGTTATAACTACTATTTCAGTTTAGCAGGCAATATTAACCAGGTGAAACTGTGTCATTTCTCTTGCGTTCATTGCACGCAGAGTCAGGGTATATGCAACAGTTTGGGCTGCCTGGGTCATTGCGAACTAATTTGCCAGAATTTTATGTAATTATGATATAACATTGAAGGTTGTGCAATGTAACAAGAATATTTATACTTAGGGATGCCACTCGTTAGATAAAATACCGAACGGTTCCATATTTCACTGAAATAATAAACGTTTTGTTTTCGAAATTATAGTTTCCGGATTCGACCATGTTAATGACCAAAGGCTCGTATTTGATAGAGCAGTCTGACTGAGCAGCAGCAGACCCGTAATCATTCATTCAAACAGCACTTACGTGCGTTTTGCCAGCAGCTCTTCGCAAGCACAGCGCTGTTTATGACTTCAAGCCTATCAGCCTAATGACTGGTGTAACCAATGTGAAATGGCTAGCTAGTTAGCTGGGTGTGCGCTGATATCGTTAAATAGCTCTATAAATACTATAACTACAACCTAAAACCTCTTACCTTGGAATATTGAAGTCTCATGTTTAAAGGAACCACCAACTTTCATATGTTCTCATGTTCTGAGCAAGGAACTTAAACGTTAGCTTTTTTACATGGCACATATTTTTACATGGCACATATTGCATATTGGCACATATTAATTTCTTCTCCAACACTTTGTTTTTGCATTATTTAAAACAAATTGAACATGTTTCATTATTTATTTGAGGCTAAATTGATTTTATTGATGTATTATATTAAGTTAAAATAAGTGTTAATTCAGTATTGTTGTAATTGTCATTATTACAAGTAAAAAGTCTTGTTTTTAGCTGATAGGAGTGGGACCCGGCGTGGTCGTCTGCTGCAATAGCCAATCCGTGACAAGGATCGACGATTTGTGCATTCCGAGGTGCCGCTCTGTTTGCGGCCCGCATGTCTGCTTGCACGATTCTTGCCATTCTCCTTCGACGTCTCTCCTCAACGAGTTGTTTTCACCCACAGGACTACCGCCGACTGGATGTTTTTTTATTTGTCACAGCATTCTCGATAAATAGTAGACTGTCGTGACTGAAAAGCCCAGGAGGGCGGCCGTTTGTGACAGACTGGATCCAGTGTGCCTGGCACTGACTATCATACCACGCTCAAAGTCGCTTAGGTCACTCGTTTTGTCCATTCTAACGTTCAGTCGAACAGTAACCGGATGCCTGTCTGCCTGCTTTGTATAGCAAGCCACGCCCACGTGACTCACTGTCTGTAGGGGTGATCCATTTTCGTGAACGGGGTGGTGTGCCTAATGAACTGGCCTATAATTCAGCTAATAAAAAGCAAGTGCCGTTTAAGGTACCTTTTTTGAAACCGTAATATTATATTGTTATTATATCGTGGAGCACAATCTTCAAAGGCAGTAACCTCAGCAGTGGCGCTTGCATAGAAGCCTATGGCTGTGCAATGGCATAGCCTTGTTTTGTTTATTTAATGAGCCCCTTATCACAGTCAAGACTCTCCCAAACCATGATGTAATATAACATAATAAAATGGAGCATTTGCCGGTGCGAAGTGATGTGCATCTCGTGTCTAGAACACTTATTCTCAGTGATAATTTGCAAAGGGGCTTCATTTGGCGAGTAGAGAGAAAAAAATTCAGGGTCACAGAGCAACAGATTTGTACCTTGTCAGCTCGGGGGCTTGAACTTGCAACCTTCCGGTTGCTAGTCCAACGCTCTAACCACTAGGCTACCCTGCCGCCCCGCAATGCAGTGTTCAATGTGGAATTGTTCATCCATTTTGAAAATTCCAAAGAACAGGTAGAATAAACTCAACTGAACGTCTGTCTGTACGTCGAAAATAAGACCGATTTTGGTTTGTGACCCTGAATTTTTTTCTTTCTTCTCTCTCTCCTCGCCAAATGAAGCTCCGTTTCAAATCATCACTGAGAATAACTGTTCCAGACACGAGATGCACATCACTTTGCACCGGCAAATGTTCCATTTTATTATGTTCCTAGGCCGTCACTGTTCCTAGGCCGTCATTGAAAATAAGAATTTGTTCTTAACTGACTTGCCTAGTTAAATAAATGTAAAATCAATAAAAATACCATTATTGCATGGAGATGAATTACCGCCACAACGTCTGTTTGTTGATTAGGCCTATATCTAAGGATTCTGATGACAATACGCTCTTTGAATTTATCAAACTGATGTTTTTGTGTATTTATTTAGTGTGGAAGCTGTCTATGTTTACGGGGGTTATAGCCTAGGTTAACCAATTAAAAATGTCACTAGCAGTTTGCAAAATAGACCGGACGCAATTATTCTAAGACTGCAGCTCGTTGTTGGAACACATTTTTTTTCCTTCTTCAATCAACCAGTCCATTTTGAATTCTGTGATAGAACTGTCGTGATTTGACAAGGAATGTAGCTTGTGTATCCCATCAGTTAGATACGTTTTCACAGGCATTTCTGTAAGCCTAATGGGAGCTTGTGTGTGTGCACTCAGCACACGTGTGGAGGAAGGAGTCGGAACGCATTTGAGTGACTGAGACACAAGGGGAAAGGGAATTTAGGGAGAATAACTGTGTGATGCTTGGCTTGGTTAATTTTTTTGTGTTGTGCCCCGCAAATGTATTTTTGCGGGGCACTTGCCTGTTTGGGCAGCCATGAAGCACATTCCACTTTAATAGTTTTACAGTATAATTGAAAAAAAAAAATCTCTGGTTAAAAATTGAGCTTGACGTTACTCATTCTCATCCCTAATCTTGACTGTACCCAATTCAAGAGTGTAGAAACAACAGACACAACATCCTTTACTTTTGTTGGGTAACTCCATTCTCCAGTCGTAAACAAGGAAGTTGGGCACCGGCTTAGTAACAGTGTTACCATTTAGCATCCTATCTGTCATCGTACACATGATGCACCTCTGTCATCACACAGATTTACGATTCCCTTTTTTGATGCAACCGAACTTACTTAACGGTTAAGCAGCCACAGATGTGAGGCAGTCATCTCATAGGCCTTTTATAGCAGTCGGACACACGCACATCCCTGGCTTGGCTTAGCGCTGGGTAGTATTGACCAATGAACTTGCAATAGTATTGTGCCATGGTGCCTCGGGATGTGACTTCTGTTCTGAGACAGTCTCTTGTCATAGGTCTGTCTTGTCAGGGCTGCAGGTAGCCTAGCGGTTAAGAGCTTTGGGCCAGTAACCGAAAGCCGACTAGGTGAAAAATCTGATGTGCCCCTGAGCCAGGGCACTTAACCCTAAATTACTAAAATGTCAAATGCATTTCAGGAAGTACTAGCCTAAACTTATTTGACATGTTGGAATGTCATTTATGTGATGGAATTGTAGCAAGGAGGGCGCTTGGTGGGCAAGCACAAACACAATTAGGGCCTAGGCTATAGGCCTGCATCAATAACACTAATTTCCTCAGTGTTGACTTGTAGCCTAATCCTGATTTAAGCCTAACTGATGGTTTGAAAATGTGAATATTTAATACATTTCCACTTGAGCTTTCTTAGGGCTCGTTTTCCTTGTCATTTGTGCCAGGCAGTGGCTTGCTCTGTAAGCCAACATCTGGACGATGCTCAAGGACAAGGCGGTCAGGCCTTTGAGAGTGCTGCTGAGTCAGGGCTTTGCTTCATTTGGCCTTGATTAATGTGTCATGTCCTATTCAGTCCCGTTTGTCCACCACGGGTAATCAATTAGGCATCTTTAGCCCACGGGTTCGGTGGTCGTGCACATGTGCAACTATTCTTAGGTGTAGAGATGTTGATATTGATGCCATGTTTTATATCCATTCTTGTCTCGCTCTTTGTATTTGTATAGTAGGCGCTTGACTCTTCCGATCACATTTAATGCTATACTATATGCAGAAGTTCAGCCAACAAAAGCATTGATATTGAGTCTTTGTGTTGTGTTGGATTTGTCTTTGGCTTTGCCAAGCGTTGCCAAGTTGTTGTCAGGCCCTGGTCTGCCCATTCACTCGTCACATGACCACAGGATTTATTTAGCGACACTGGGCAGGGCTCTTCTTTCTATCATCTCATTGAAATGAAATGCAAGTAGACCATTAGCAAAACATCTACATACTGTGTTGTGTTTAGTGAATCTGACCCACATGATTTGGTCAATTTATATCCCCAAATGAAATTGGGAAGAAAAGTAGCCCAAGTTCAGGCTAAAAGTTAGAACATGTTCAACTATAGACGAAAGGCCTGGGTGACCGTTTAAACTCCATTTAGAAACACAGGAGAGTTTGATCCCCTGGCTTTGAACGAGTCACCCAATAGTCAGTCAATTATTATGTGTGTATGTGTATGCAGACAGGACGTGTAAACCATGTGAATGGGGGTAAAGTGCGAAACCAGGGGCCTCCACCAAAAAGTAGGGCTGTTTAAAAATGGCCCATGTTCATGAGATGACACAGAGAGAGATGGGTAAGAAGAGAGTAATTTCTTCCTGAAAATGTAGGCCTAGTGCTGGATGTGAGGGGGGAGGAGGAAGAGGGGAGGGCTACATGCGTCAGCTGCGCGTGTCAGTTCCCAGCTTGTTTGTACCAGCTTGTGTTACTGTCTGAGCCCACCGAAGAAGAGCGAGAAAAGCTATAAGGGAGAGGGAGAGGTGGAGAGAAGTGTTTGGCTGCTGGCCACAGGGAGTGTGAGAGAAATAAATGCAGGAAGGTATGAAAAACACATTTTCATTTTTGAAGTAGACAAATATGGGCCCTATGACTCTATCTCTTCATTATCAGTTTCTCACAAAACTACAGATATGAAAGCCTGTTGTGGCTAATAATTGGCATAATGCTACGACCAATGTCAGTCATGAAGGTGGGTTCTATGCCTTTTTTTTGCGTCTCGTGGAACACAATCTAATAAAGTCATGACCAATGTTGGTCATGCAGCCAGGTCAGTGTCCCACATCAAGACATGCAGCCAGTGTCCCACATCAAGACATGCAGCCAGTGTCCCACATCAAGACATGCAGCCAGTGTTCCGCCTCAAGACGGGCCTCAGTCTCTTGCCCATCTGCCTCTAAAGCCATTGAATCCAAGTCGGTGTCAGTGAGGCCGATCCCACAGCACAGCCCCAGATCAGCCCTCCGGGTAAAGGGGATTAATTAGCCGCAGGAGCAACACCGTTGCCCTGGGTCAGGGGTTAGAAGATTGATCCTGCTGCCCGGCTCACACGCAGGGAACTTAGACTGTCTGCCATGCAGTTCTGGTCCCGTATTCATAAAGCATCTCAGAGTAGGAGTGCTGATCTAGGATCAGTTTTGCCTTCCATTCTAATGAATAGGACCTGGTCCTTGGCCCTAGTGATAGTTTCATATTGGGATATTATTTTTGATGTATCATTTTGCCAATAGTGCAACATGCTTGCGGTAGTTGGCTGTACCTGCACCAGAAAGCAGTATTTCCCTCTAACTTTATCTCAACTTTTTTTTTTTTTTAAGGGAGCCAATTTGTTTCCAGCACTTATTTCCATGACTAATCAAAGCTTGTTTTCTCATGGCTCTCTCTTGTCCCTCTGCAGCAGACACATGGTGAGCAAAAAGTTTAGAACATCGAATCGCAATAAGAACACAGTATTGAATCGCAATACATGTCGCATTAGCACCAAAGTATCATGATAATATTGTGTCTTTAGGTCCCTGGCAATTCCCAGCCCTAAAGGGTCCTGATCCTAGATCAGCACTCCTAATTTGAGACGTTCAAGAAGGCTCCTGAAGAACACAGTATAGTGGTCTATGGTTTCAACAGCCACTGTTCTGTTGTTGTAAGGTTTCTTCTGAAAGTCACTCTAGCAATGTTTTCCCAAAACCAACTGACCTTTGCTATCTCTAAGCAGTCATTGGTCTGTTTATGTGACCTACTTGGAATATTCCCTGGTTTAATTCTGGGAATCGAGGCATCTGCCCTCAGTATCCTGACATCTGATACCAAATGAGACAATGCCAAAACGTCTGTGTTCCATTGGTTCAGTGCCGTCTATTAAAGATGGGCTATAGAAGAGTAGCATAATCTTAGACATAGGCCTATGTTATTGTGAATGCTGGCTTTGGATACAGTGCAATTAAAAACACAATCCTTAGATAGCTTTTCAGATTTCACAGATAAATTGGTCCACATGGAAAACTAAAGGCATAGAAACCATAAAGGACTTGGTAATGGGAAATAAAGTTATTTACATGACAGAATTAAAAGCAATTTTGGACTGACCAATGTTGATATTTTCAAATACATGCAACTTGAAAGTTTAATATCAAGAAATGTAGATTTGAAATCTTTTGGACATCAGCGCAATCTTGAGGGAATCCTTTGTGTCACGCCCTGATCTGTTTCACCTGTCTTTGATTGTCTCCACCCACCTCCAGGTGTCTCCTGTTTTCCCCATTAGTCCCCAGTGTATTTATCCCTGTGTTTCCTGTCTCTCTCTGCCAGATTGTCTTGTTTTGCCAAGTCAACCAGCGTTTCTCCTAGCTCCTATTTTTCTCAGTCTGTTTTTTCCTAGCCCTCCTGGTTTTGACCCTTGCCTGTCCTGACCACTCTGCCTATTCTGACCTTGAGCCTGCCTACCCCCTGGGACTGTTTGGATTCTGACCTGTTTTATGAACTCTCTCCTTTCCCCGACCTGCCTTTTGCCTACCCCGTTTGGTGTAATACATTATCGGAGCTCAAGCATATGCCTCCTGTGTCTGCATTTGGGTCTCGCCTTGTGCCCTAATAATCTGAGTCAGAAAATGATATTCATACGATAGGTAAGATATATAAAACCTTGCAGAGAGCCTATCCAACTGACAATCTCTTTTGAAAAATATGAACTATTGGAACAAGATTTAAAATAACTGATATTGGCACAAGATGGAGGGAAAGTTGGAACATAACTAACGAAATGAGTTAGCGAAAATGCTTAATCCAGTATAAACTAATGTTTAGAATGTATTACTAGACAATTCACAAATTCTACAGCACAAAAGCATGCCATGTCGTTATAGTCAGAAGTATGTACATTTGGGCCTACTTTTAATCTGTCTGTCTGCATATTTCAAGCCATGGTATATGAGGAAGCAGTGAGATACCCGATGGGTAGACGATACTTTCCTTGTCAATCATCTTGGAAAGCGGGCGTGGCAATGGGCACAGTCGGCACAGCTGAATTTACGAGGCCCCGCATCTTGACGGTGTAGAGACATTTTTTTTCACGCCCATTTCCTGTAATTCTAATACTTTCTCCATGGAGCTGAACTTTTTGCAGTTTTAAAGCAAATTTTCAGGAATTCTGCACATTTTGAATTGACAGAAAATGTTGCCGTTTTTAAAACAAATTTCCTGCAATTCTATGCATTTGGCCTTGGCTAATGGTGTGCTATTTTGCTCAAACATAATAACAAAACCAATAATGCTAAATTAATTGTTTTTGTCATTTAATTCTCCCTGACTGTCTAGTTTTTATTTTGGGGATTTTTAGTTCTCAAAGATTATATTATAAAAAAAAAATATATATATATATATATATCATCATTGTTTCTACATACTTTATCTGGTTTTAGTCATTTAAGTTTACACCGTGATTTATTATTATTATTATTATTATTAATACAGCGGCCCGAAAAAACGCTAAGGATTTCAATGGCAGAAACATCCCTGAGGTTGACCTTGTTCGCTCTTATTGAAATGCATTCTCTACCCTTCGCCACCACATCTCCATCTCTGGAACTAAAGTTAGTCTGACCTAGTTTATTGCAGAACTTGGCATCAACTGTGCAGAAAAACAAGCATTCTTTTTTTTCGCAATACATATTTCATCGCCTGAGGGAACAGCGCTGTTTTCTCCCCGAATCGCTATGACACCTATTTAACGCTATAGCAGTGTCGCTCCCCCTCGGTGAACAAAACCAATCATCCATATTGTCCCGCTGGCCAATAGAAAACAAAGTGGAGTTTTTCCAAAGGTTTCCCCTTTTAGAAAGAGACTAAATGACAGAAGTATAGGATGTATCCCATGGTAAGCTTTGTGAGTCTTCTGCATTAGGGCTGACTTGACTGGGTTGGTTTGCAGATTAGCTCACCACTGTTGTCACAATGATTAGGAACAATGCTATATACTTTAGCCTAAGCTGTGATGATTCCAATTACTTCTAAAGCCCTGATAATGCTACTACCACCATGTCAGGAATTTGGGCTTCAAACTCAATTAAACAATGGCTGACTGATTTGTGTGTGTATAGTCGTGGTGAGTCGTGACGGGCAGCTTTTTGAACAGCAACATGTCTGCCTGCCTGCCTGCTGCCGCTTATGGAGCTCTGCCTTTTGCCCGAGGCCTCTGGTTTGGTGTTGCCCTTTGGCATGTTAAGTTTAAAATGTGCAAATCATGGCTGGCTGTAGCTGCCAGTGGAAATTTCCACGTCAGAATCAGATAGTGGACTTTGTTTCGGGTGCTGGGGGCTCGTCACAAGCCCTCTGTAAATTGGCTGGTGGTGTTGCGAAACACTATAAACGGTCAGCTATTTTAATACAAAAGAGAGGGGGGGGGGGTGTCTTACAAAAGCATGTGTTCTGAACCAAAACTATACACCTGGAGTTAGTTAAAAAAAAGCAGTTCTACAAAAAGGTATTTTGGCTCCTTGATTTCTCACAAGAGGATGAAAGCCCGGTTTTAGTGTGAACGTGTTACACTACTGTCTATGATAATTAGTGAACTACTGTAGTGACTTTTTGCTTGCTGATGTTCCTTCATAATGTATCAACCTACCATGTTTTGTCGGTTGGGCCCACCGAAAGTCTAACTGTTTGATGAATCTCTTCCAATGAGTGTAATCAAACCACCATGAAGACCATTTACAATAGGATATGAATACAAATGAAAACATGTTGTGATCTTGTGTTTCCTAATCAAGCAGTAGTGACAGTCAGTTTCCCTTCAATCCCGCATAATGCTGTTGCGACGGAGAATTATTCGTCCTCTAGCAAAACTAGTATTGATCAAACACTCTGTAAGAGATCTTCAGGAAAACCCCCAGCTAAATGTCTTTTGTCTGAATGTCAGGGGTGTGTGCTCTGCCCTCTCCTGTACTCCCTGTTCACCCACGACTGTGTGGCCATGCACACCTCTAACTCAATCATCAAGTTTGCAGACGACAGTAGTGGGCTTGATCAACAACAACGACGAGACAGCCTACCGGGAGGAGGTGAGGGCCCTCGGAGTGTGGTGTCAGGAAAACAACCTCTCACCCAAAGTTTAAAAAAGGGGATGATCATGGACCTCAGGAAACAGCAGAGGGCGCACCCCCCTATCCACATCGACGGAACAGCAGTGGCGAAGGTGGAAAGTTTTAAGTTCCTGGGCGTACACATCACAGACAAACTGAAATGGTCCACCCACACAAAGTGTGGAGAAGAAGGCGCAACAGCGTCTCCTCAACCTCAGGAGGCTGAAGAAATGTGGCTTGTCACCCAAAACCCTGACAAACTTTTACAGATACACAATCGAGAGCATCCTGTTGGGCTGTATCACAACCTGGTACGGCAACTGCTCCACCCTCAACCGCAAGGCTCTCCAGAGGGTAGTGAGGTCTGCACAGCGCATCACCAGGGGCAAACTACCTGTCCTCCAGGACACCTACAGCACCCGATGTCACAGGAAGGCCATATAGATCATGAAGGACAACAACCACCCGAGCTACTGCCTGTTCACACCGCTATCATCCAGAAGGCGAGAGGTGCATCAAAGCTGGGATCGAGAGACTGAAAAACAGCTTCTATCTCAAGGCCATCAGACTACGAAACAGCAATCACTAACTCAGAGAGGCTGCTGCCTACATGGAGACCCAATCACTGGTCACTTTAATAAGTGGATCACTAGTCACTTTAAATAACGCCACTTTAATAATGTTTACATATATTACATTACTCATATCACTTGTATATACTGTATTTTATACCATCTACTGCACCTTGCCCATGCCGCTCGGCCATTGCTCATCCATACACTTATATGTACATATTCTCATTCACCCCTTTTTAGATTTGTGTGTATTGGGTAGTTGTTGGGAATTGTTAGATTACTTGTTAGATATTACTGCGCTGTTGGAACTAGAAGCACACACATTTAGCTACACTCGATTTAACATCTGCTAACCATGTGTATGTGACACATTGGAAAATGGATGCTGTGTCTAGATAAGCCACTGACTTACCCTGCTTTGGACCATTCCTGTTGCTTAGTATTAGGCCCTGCCCAATGCAATGGAAAATTACTGGAAAGATGCAATGAGGGTTCTTCTTTCACTTTCTGACTATCTACTTGGCTGGCTATCTGGTGGGAGGGACTTCCAGGCACCTCTAATTTTAGGTCCAGTGTAAGGCAATGTGCTCTGGTCTGGGGTTCCTTAGTTTGCCGGAACGGCACTGCTCAGAGTGGATATGGTATTACGGCCCCATGCCGGCTTGTAATGTGATTTGAGAAAGCCACGGGTTATGCAAGGGAGAAAAGGGGGGTCATTTTGTTAGAGCCTTTCAAAGGGCATTTTGGGTTGTGGCTTATTCAGACAGATTGAGGTATGAAAGCAATGATTTTTCAACACTTGTGTCAAATTGAGCCATTACATTTATTGCTTGGGGGGGGGGGGCAACCAAGAATGCACACTAAAGATAGCGCCTTCATGGCCGTATTAATTAGATACCTGCAATGTGGAGATAACCAACAGTTTAAATGGTACAGCTTGCCAGTAAACCACCACTTCCTCCAAAAATAAGGAAATGAACTTGCCCAATAATCCCGGACTACTCACTTGGCACCTAACATCCTACCGTGTGGGCGGTTACTCTGGTGCAATCCAGGAACCAGCGGGCAGCGCCATGTGACCAACGCATGGCGGCAACGAGGGGAAAACTACTGAGGCCTCACCCTGAGGTCACCCAGTCCCAGCCAAGGTAATCAGATCCCTTATCCCTGGGCATACTCTAGTCAACGGTTTCTCATACTAGTCCTCGTCCTGGGAACCTCAGGCGATCCACATATTTAATATATTCCAGGACGAACACACCTGATTCAGCTTGTCAACAAGCCATCATCATCAAGCCCTTAACCAGGTGTGCAAGCGGTGGAATAGATCAAATGTGGGAAACTGTCAATGCGCCCAAGGACGTGTTTGAGAAGCACTACTTTAACTAGAGAAATGGCCTTCCCTCCGTGCTGGTGATCTTGTTTCTCTGCAGCCAATACATGTCTGACTGGGACTTCACGGTTGAGTCTGTGGCATAAGAAATGCACCCTCTTTTGCATGTGTATTTGTGTAGTCAAACTTTTGTTCAGGTCAAGGCTTTGAGATTTGTCACACCTTTCAGTGTTGTCTGACTAGACTAAATTGCAATCAATAAAGCAGGCTAGTTTTTATTGAAAGCCAGTTTGGCATTAAGTAGGCTTTGGCTACTGTATGTTTTGGCATTAGCTAGGCTAGGTGTTGTTTAAGTGTTTTGGCCCATCTATTTCCCTTTTAAGATGATTTGTGAACAGTCCTGTGGATTGGCAGCTGGTTGGTGGCTGCTGGGCAATGGCTGAGAGGCACTCCAGAGAGTGTGTGTGCAAACACAAGGCAGGTCTTACTTCCTATACAACACTTCTGAATCGCATACTGTGGTTTTATGGTGCTTAACTAAATACATTTAAATTGTTTGAGCATTCGTTTGGACTATTTTGTTGAAACAAATCGGTTCAGTAACCCCATACCTTATAATTGCCAAATGTCCAATTTCCGTATGGTCAAAGACTTCGCTCAAGCCACGTTGGAGGGCTTATTGAAATCAATGTACGATGGGATCACACAGAGGGCAAAGAATTTATCTTCAAACCAGATCTGGTTTCACTTTCACTGTCCAGCAGGAATCTCCATTGCTGTAACCTCCTGAGGACACCCAGGACAAGCTGGAGCAGGGGAGTAGAAGAAGGTCTAGAAGAGTAAATTACTGTAAGAAAAGCCCTGTGGAAGAACTTCGAGCTGTTCTGGGGCTTGTGGGAAGAGGGTGTTGGTTGTGTCATTTGAGACCTCCACTTGTTAAAAATTGCAACCCACTTGAAGGCCGCAGCACTTGAGGAATCTTTCAAAAAACGTCTCTGCTTAACTACAACCTACGTCAGAGGGCCTATCGTCGAAATGTGGCTGCTGGTTTTTGTGGAAATGTCAGCAAATTAGTTTAGTCTAAATAAATTATTCAATATGGAATGAAACCTGAAAGACACTGCAAGCCTTGAAGACTAAAAATATGTCTATTTATTCTTTACAAATGTTAAGAGCCTTGCCAAAGAGAGAGAGCCCTCACCTTATCTAACCTCACAAAGCGCTTAGGCTACATAGCTTCTCAAAGGTTAGCCTTTGAAACAAAGAGCCAACAACCAAAAGCCTTTTTTGCCTTGTCGTTGTCTCACCTTAAATCACACTCTCTCAAAACGAGTTGGCTATCAGTTCTCCGCTTCTCACATTGCAGAGTGCGTCGTGTTCTCTCTCTGTCTATTTTTAAGGCTTTATCATCCTCTGAGCCTTGTATAAGTGTCCTCTGAGAGAGGCACGACCGACATGTTGAAATGCGAACTACTACTGTAAGGATGGACCCGTTACCTCATAGAACGATGAGAGGGCAAAGCCTTTGTTCCTCCCATTAAAATGCTTTTGGCTGAACTGGCCTTGGCCTAGTTAGCGAGAATATACGGCCTATATTGAGCAGATATAGGCTAGTCTGTAAGCACAATCCCATTTCCCTCTCCTCCTCAAGCCTGTCTCCAGTCGACTATGAGCTGTGGGGTTGTTGTGTATTGTCCTGGCTGAGAGGGCCTTCCAGTTTGAAGGGAGGAGAGGCTAGATGGGAGGTGTTTTTAGATGCTCTAATAGATTTTGGATTGGAACCAGTCTGAGGTGGATGGAGTGTTGAGTAAAGGAGAAGTAGGAGCTAGGGAATTTTCAGGTCCTTTTTGTAGGATATTTGAGGTACTTTTCTGTGATGAGATCTGATGACATTTAGGTGCTTTCCTTTTGAGGGCAGTGGTGTCAGCGGTAGATTCTGTAATTTATACAGTCAATAGTCCTCTGTCTCTGACTGTCAGTTCAATTGGCTTTGTTCTGGCACTGTGTGAGGCAAATGAAGTGTACTTTGGATTTTTCCCCTCAAAGTGGCCTGATTCAGTACAAACAAGGGAAATGTGAATAAAGGTCCACGTTGTGAGGTCCGTTGATCCTTGGAGTGAGTGTGCGTTTATTTGTAGGCATTTGTGTGTTCCAGGCCCACAGTAACTGGCTGTAGGCCGTAGTCTCCCTAGCTGTCAGTGCCCATTTGAGAGGAGATGTCTCTCTGTCTGTTTGCTCCTTCAGTGAATGACCGTCGCTGTCAGTGCTGAGAGGCACAGGCTCTGGACCAGTATCTCCACTTCCTGGGCTTCTTCGACCTCCTGTAAGGATGTGCTTAGAGACTGAGAGATCCCAGTGATGAAAGAAGAAAAAGTCTTTTTAGAGGGTAGTCGGTGACAGAATTTAAAAGGGATGAATTAGGACTGCCAATAGTGTGTTTGAGTATTTTCTTCTCATTTCTTTTCTCCATTCAATAGCAGGACAACATACAGCCCTGAGTGACACCTGAAACGTGCTTTTGTGGACGACGTCGGTTGTTTACCGCGGCGGGGTAGGGTTGCCGGGACGACGGGGTGTACCCGGGACCATCTAACTAAGCGAATCCTGATACTGTCCATTAGCAGGGGGCCGATGGTCGACAGCCGCCTGCGACACAACGAGGGGAGGAAGGGGTTCTGGGAGGGATTCTATAAATCACTCTGGAAGAGATCCCCAAGAGAGGCCTTTAAAATCCGCTCTTCCCTGCCCCGTTCCCCAACCCCTCCTTACCCCGTCCCACCCTACTTGAACAGCCACTAGGCTACTTAGCTGCTACATTGACATTTACAGTAGCAAGAAAGAGTATGTGAACCCTTTAGAAATACCTGGATTTCTGCATAAATTGGTCATAAAATTTGATCAGGATATCATCTAGGTCACAACAAACACAGTCGGCTTAAATGAATAACAAACAATTATACGTTTTCATGTCTTTATTGAACACACCGTGTAACCCTTGGATTTAATAACTGGTTGACCCTCCTTTGGCAGCAATAACTTCAACCAAACGTTTTCTGTAGTTGTGGATCAGACCTGTACAACGGTCAGGAGGAATTTTGGACCATTCCTCTTTACAAAACTGTTTCAGTTCAGCAATATTCTTGGGATGTCTGGTGTGAACTGCTCTCTTGAAGTCATGCCACAGCATCGCAATCGGGTTGAGGTCAGAACACTGTTGATTTACTTCTGTGTTTTGGGTCGTTGTGCTGTTGCATCACCCAACTTCTGTTGGCGGACAGATAGCCTAACATTCTCCTGAAAAATGTCTTGATAAACCTGGGAATTCATTTTTCCGTCAATGATAGCAAGCTGCCCAGGCCCTGAGGCAGCAAAGCAGCCTCAAACCATGATGCTCCCTCCACCATACTTTACAGTTGGGATGAGGTTTTGATGTTGGTGTGCTGTGCCTTTTTTTTCTCCACACCTAGTGTTGTGTGTTCCTTCCAAACAATTCCATACATCTGTCCACAGAATATTTTTCCAGTAGCGCTGTGGAACATCCAGGTGCACTTTTGCAAACTTCAGACGTGCAGAAATGTTTTTTTTGGGCAGCAGTGACTTCCGTGGTGTCCTCCCATGAACACCATTCTTGTTTAGTGTTTTACGTATGTAGATGTTAGTAAGTCTTTTCTGTAGCTGACACTCCAGGATTCTTCTTAACCTCACTGAGCATTCTGCTCTTGCATCTTTGCAGGACGGCCACTCATAGGGAGAGTAGCAACAGTGCTGAACTTTCTCCATTTATAGACAATTTGTCTTACTGTGGACTTGATGAACATCGAAGTTTTTAGAGATACTTTTGTAACCCTTTCTAGCTTTATGCAAGTCAACAATTCTTAATCTTAAGTCTTCTGAGATCTGTTTTGTTCGAGGCTTGGCTCACATCAGGGGAGGTTTTTTTATAGGGCAAGGCAGCTCTAAACAACAAATCTCTTCTCATTGATTGGACTCCAGGTTAGCTGACTCCTGACTCCAATTCGCTTTTGGAGAAGTCATTAGCCTAGGGGTTCACATACTTTTCCCAACCTACACTGTGAATGTTTAAATTATGTATTCAATATAGACGAGAAAAATACAATAATTTGTGTTATTAGTTTAAGCACAGTTTGTCTATTGTCAATGTATGCAGAAATCCAGTTAATTCCAAAGGGTACTTTTTCTTGCCACTGTAGGCCAAGACCTGAACGGCCAGATCTTACATCAATTGAATCGAAGCCGTGTCCTGTATGTCCTCTGTGTGTCACCACACGTGGTGAAAACGTAGCTTTTTAATCAACTTAACATCAATCATAAATCATGCCTAACTGTAATAGGCTAGATTTTTGGGAATGTAGTGGTAAGAAGTCCACCATTTTGAGATGATAGTCTGGGGCCTCGGACAGTTGGTCAAGGACTGAAATTGTCTTTTGTATTCAAGTCCTCTTGTAGCTACAATCTGTTTTTTTTTACACTGACTAAGCTTTAATGACCGCAAATCGCCTAATGGTCAATCCATAAAACTCTGAAAAAAAATCACAGTATGCTACCCGGGACACCAGTCGTAAAAACAAACTGCTCCTCCACACACACCTTCTAGTCTACCTCAGTCATAAGTTATAACAGTCCCTTCATAAAGAAATGAGTAATCATATCTGAGTGCTGCTTGCCTGCCATGGCATTGGCACCCACCCAACAACGTTTACACGGTGGGTGTTGCATAACGACGCGTGGCTCTGCCAGTCCAGACAGACACAGCCTTTGTCTCAGCAAGCTTGCGCAGGCTCGTGTGTGTGTGTGTCTGTGTGTGTTTCTCAACATTGTTCAGAGGGAGAGAGTTCCACTGCCGGATCCAACTAGAGCCACAGCAGAACTACTCTTAGGGTGAGCCAAGCCCAGTCCAAACAAGGCGATAGTGGAGCTAATTGTTATCCATCTGGGCTAAATATATAAACTCAGCAAAAAAAGAAACGTCCCTTTTTCAGGACCCTGTCTTTCAAAGAAAATGAGAGAAAATCCAAATAACTTCACAGATCTTCATTTTAAAGGGTTTAAACACTTTCCCATGCTTGTTCAATGAACCATACATAATTAATGAACATGCACCTGTGGAACGGTCTTTAAGACACTAAAAGATTAGGCAATTAAGGTCACAGTTATGGAAACTTAGGACCCTAAGAGGCCTTTCTAAAAACACTAAAAGAAAGATGCCCAGGGTCCCTGCTCATCTGCGTGAACGTGCCTTAGGCATGCTGCAAGGGGGCATGAGGACTGCAGATGTGACCAGAGCAATAAATTGCAATGTCCGTACTGTGAGACGCCTAAGACAGCGCTACAGGGAGAGGGGACGGACAGTTGATCGTCCTCGCAGTGGCAGACCACTTGTAACAACACCTGCACAGGATCGGTACATCCGAACATCACACCTGAGAGACAGGTACAGGATGGCAACAACAACTGCCCGAGTTACACCAGGAACGCACAATCCCTCCATCAGTGCTCAGACTCTCTGCAATAGGCTGAGAGAGGCTGGACTGAGGGCTTGTAGGGCTGTTGTAAGGCAGGTCCTCACCAGACATCACTGGCACCAACATCGCCTATGGGCACAAACCCACCGTCGCTGGACCAGACAGAACTAGCGAAAAGTGCTCTTCACTGACGAGTCGCGGTTTTGTCTCACCAGGGGGGATGGTTGGATTTGCGTTTATCATCGAAGGAATGAGCGTTACCCTGAGGCCTGTACTCTGGAGCTGGATCGAGGTGGGGGGTGGCATGGGGAGGTGTCAATGGACTGAGCTTGTTGTCATTGCAGGCGATCTCAATGCTGTGCGTTACAGGGAAGACGACCCCCCCACGCAGAAATGTCCGGGAACTTGGTGGAAGAGTGGGGTAACATCTCAGCAAGAACTGGCAAATCTGGTGCAGTCCATGAGGAGGAGATGCACTGCAGTACTTAACTCTTGGAACTACCCATCCCGGATCCGGGAGAATTGTCATCAACTACACTAATTAGCATAGCGCAACGGTCAAAAAATATTACTTGAAAATATTTATATTCATGAAATCACAAGTGAAATATAGCGAAACACAGCTTAGCCTTTTGTTAATCACCCTGTCATCTCAGATTTTGAAATTATGCTTTACAGCCAAAGCAAGACAAGCGTTTGTGTAAGTGTATCGATAGCCTAGCATAGCATTATGTCCAGCTAGCAGCAGGAAGCTTGGTCACGAAAATCGGAAAAGCAATCAAATGAACCGTTTACCTTTGTTTTCACTGACGAGACTCCCAGTTAGACAGCAAATATTCCTTTTGTTCCATAAAGATGATTTTTATACCCAAACTACCTCCGTTTGTTGGTCACGTTATGTTGAGAAATCCACCGGAAATAGCGGTCACGACAACGCTGAAAAAATGTCAAAATTATATCCATAATATCGACAAACATGGCAAATGTTTTTTATAATCAAGCCTCAAGGTGTTTTTCAAATATCTACTCAATAATATATCAACCGGGACAATTGGCTTTTCAGTAGGAGCGAGAGGAAAAATTACTACCTCTGTCTTTTACGCAAAAATCACTCTGAGAGCCCTCAGCTGGCCACTTACGCAATGTAGTCGTTTACGTTAATTCTTCAACATAAAGGCGTGAAACTACGTCTAAAGGCTGTAGACACCTTAGGGCATGGGTGTCAAACTCTGGCCCGTGGGCCAAATTTGGCCCGCGGGGTAATTATATTTGGCCCGCGAGACAATACCAAATTACTACTAGAGCCGGTATTATACAGCGCATTCACCACTAATACTACGAATCCCATAATGCTCTGCTGTTTTCGCGCGCCAATCAGGACAGGACCCAGAAACGCTCTCTCCTCTGTGACAGTAGTCATAGCAACATAGACGCTACAACTGTCAGCGAGCTAACCCTTCCCAAAAATGGCGAAAAGAAAGGCAGAAAACAGGAGCTTTCTGGACAAGTGGGAGGCAGAATATCTGTTTACATATGTAAAAGACAAACCTGTTTGTCTTGTTTGTGGAGTCAACGTGGCTGTAAGTAAGGAGTACAACATTAGACGACACTATGAAACGAAACACCATGACAAATACAAGGACCTGGACATGACTCAAAGGAGCCAGAAAGTAGAGGAGATGAAAAGAAGTTTGGTTTCACAACAGAATATGTTTAAAAAGCCACATCACAAAGCGAGGCTGCTGTAAAGGCTAGTTATATAGTGGCAGCAGAGATCGCAAAATCAGCCCGGCCCTTTAATGAGGGAGAGTTCATGAAAAAGTGCATGATGAAGGTTTGTGACCTCGTATGCCCAGAGAAAAAACAAGCATTTTCAAACGTGAGCCTGAGCAGGAACACAGTAGCTGATCGCACATGTGATCTTGCCACCAATCTGTATGACCAGCTGATGGAAAAGGGAAAAGATTTTGTTGCGTTCTCCCTCGCTGTGGATGAGAGCTGCGACGCATCTGATACTGCTCAGCTGTCAGTCTTCATCCGTGGAGTGGACTCAAATCTGTGTGTTACGGAGGAGCTATTAGGATTCAAATCAATGCATGGCACAACCACAGGAAAGGAAATCTTTGAGGAGGTTTCCAAATGTGTAACTGAAATAAAGCTGCCGTGGGATAAACTCGTTGGATTAACGACAGATGGTGCGCCAGCGATGTGCGGTAAAAAGAGTGGACTGGTGGGCATGGTTCGGGAGAAGATGCGGGAAGAGAACTGTGCAGGTGAGCTAACTGTTTACCACTGCATCATACATCAGGAAGCACTGTGTGCCAAAGCCCTAAAGATGGAACATGTTATGACCACAGTAACACAGGTAGTTAACTTTATAAGAGCCAAAGGTCTAAATCACCGCCAGTTTAAATCTTTTCTGGAGGAGTGTGGTTCGGAATACGCAGACGTGCCGTATCACACAGAGGTGAGATGGCTAAGCAGAGGAAAAGTACTGAACAGATGTTTCGAGCTGCGTGAGGAAATATGTCAATTCCTGGAAACCAAAGGGAAGGATACAGCAGAGCTCCGGGAGCAAAAGTTCCTGTGTGAGCTGGCCTTTCTCTGTGACATCTCGAGCCATCTCGATGCGCTGAACCTGCAGCTTCAGGGGCGGGGCGCATCATCACAGACATGTACGCTGCAGTGAGGGCCTTCAAAACTAAACTGTGCCTGTGGGAGAATCAGATGCTGCAAGGAAACCCTTGCCATTTTCCCTGCTGCTAATCCATAAAAGCGCAGATCTCTACCGCCGTGTTCCCATGCGCACAGTTTGCTGAAAAACTCAGTGTTCTCGCCGCTGAGTTTAGCCGGCGATTTGCCGACTTCGATGCCCAGAAATGCAAGTTTGAACTGCTTAGTAATCCCTTCGCAGTTGATGTGGAAAATGCACCAACCAACATCCAAATGGAGCTGATTGAACTCCAGTGCAACGACACGCTGAAGTCAAAGTATGATGCTGTGGGCGCCGCACAGTTTCCACGGTTCATCCCTGACACAATGCCTCAGCTCCGCACCCAAGCTGCTCAGATGCTCTCCATGTTCGGCAGCACTTATCTATGCGAGCAACTTTTCTCCTCGATGAAGATGACCAAAACAACTCACAGGAGACGTCTGACTGATGAACATCTTCGCTCGATACTGAGGATTTCTTCAGCTCAGAGCTTGAGCCCAGACATTGATGAACTAGCATCCAAGAAGAGATGCCAGGTATCTGGCTTGGGCACATCAGATTAGACCAGTGTGCAATAATTAACGTTTTCTTTATGCACTTTTTCTTGCTACAAGGCATGGGCTTGAATGGTTGATTGATTTATTATCATTTTATTTGTAAAATTATTAGCCAGTGGAAAAAGTTTATTTTGGTATTTAAATCAGAAGGCTGCAAATAGAAAAGAGGCATACAATTTTTATTTAAATTTGATTTATTTAATAAATGAATGCCATTGATGTGTTTTTTCATTTGAAATTCGATTTTGCATGTCTCCACTATTAAATGATATATTGTATGGTAATAAGCGATGCTTGTTCCATATTCAATGTTAAAGCAAAACTTGTTTGGGTCCATATTAAAAGGTTAATTTGTTCAATGTTGGCCCTTGACTTTGTTCAGGTTTTACATTTTGGCCCACTGGGTATTTGAGTTTGACACCCCTGCCTTAGGGAATACGTAGAAAAAGGAATCTGGTTGATATCCCTTTCAATGGCCAATCGGGATGCGTAGGAACACAACGGTTTCAAAATAAGAGGCACTTCCTGATTGGATTTTCCTCAGGTTTTCGCTTGCAATATCAGTTCTGTTATACTCACAGACAATATTTTGACAGTTTTGGAAACTTTAGAGTGTTTTCTATCCTAAGCTGTCAATTATATGCATATTCTAGCATCTGGTCCTGAGAAATAGGCCGTTTACTTTGGGATGTTATTTTTCCAAAAATAAAATAGTGCACCCTAGTTTCAAGAGGTTAATGCAGCTGGTGGCCACACCAGATACTGACTGTTACTTTATTCAGGGACACATTATTCCATTTCTGTTAGTCACACGTCTGTGGAACTTGTTCAGTTTATGTCTCAGTTGTTGAATCTAGCTAGTTATGTTCATACAAACATTTACATGTTACATTTGCTGAATATAAACACAGTTGGCAGTGAGAGGACGTTTCTTTTTTTGCTGAGTTTAGATTGGATTAACACAAAACAATGTCTCCAAGTAGCCCTAGACTAGCCGTCATAGTTGCCTTTGGGTCTATATATAATACCCACAGAAGTAGAATCGCTAGAAGGGTTTCCAGTCAAATTGCCATGGACAGAGATTCTGTCCGATATAGTGATCCTGTCTATCTCTATATCACTGCAGAAAATAAGGCAGTTAGGCTTTTTGTTGGTTTCTGTATCAAGTCACTAAGAGTCACTTGTCCTCGGACTGTGGCATAGATTAGAAATTAAGCCAGTATCTATAAAACAGAAATTAAATATGCCCTGTTACAGAAATACAATGTCTTCACTGTCCAAATAATTTGTTTATTGGTATTTTATTAGGATCCCCATTAGCTGTTGCAAAAGCAGCAGCTACTCTTCCTGTGGTCCACACAAACATGAAACATGACATGGTACAGAACATTAATAGACAAGAACATCTCAAGGACAGACCTACATACATATTGTTTAAATGACACACACAATCTACATATCAATACATATACACAATATCTAGGTCAAATAGGGGAAAGGCGTTGTGCCAAGAGGTGTTCCTTTTACCATTTTTTTTTTTTTTTGGGGGGGGGGGGGCATTCATTTTGCCAAGACCATGAACTAGGCTATGACAGCAGTGAGGGGGGTTGGAGGAAATGGATGATCTTGACCTGTCAGCCAGGCTGCCCATTGGAAGTACTGCTGTAGTAGGCCTCCTTAAGCATCCTTCATTAGTAGTACAATAGTAATGCCTCCCTCAGCTGTAGATCAAGAGGCTGTTTAGATCAACCGGAATAGGGAGTCGTCGAATGAGGCCATATTGAGGTAAAATTTGTAAAAAAGATATGTATATATTTTTAAAGACCTTGGATTAGCACTTGAGGGCAGATTTGTGGAATGGCCGATTTGCCGTTTTAAATTTTTTATTTTATTTAACTAGGCAAGTCAGTTAATAACACATTCTTATTTTCAATGACGGCCTAGGAACGGTGGGTTAACTTCTTGCGTCGAGCCATCCCGGATCCGGTATCGTGACTACAGCCTCAAGCTCATTACCATAACGCAACGTTAACTATTCATGAAAATCGCAAATGAAATGAAATTAATCTATTTGCTCTCAAGCTTAGCCTTTTGTTAACAACACTGTCATCTCAGATGTTCAAAATATGCTTTTGAACCATAGCTAAACAAGCATTTGTGTAACAGTATTGATAGCCTAGCATCGTATTATGCCTCTCTTTCACCATGCAACATTTTCCACAAAAACCAGAAAAGCATTCAAATAAAATCATTTACCTTTGAAGAACTTCAGATGTTTTCAATGAGGAGACTCTCAGATAGCAAATGTTCCGTTTTTACAAAAAATATTATTTGTGTCGACTAATCGCTCCGTTTTGTTCATCACATTTGGGGAGAAAAAAAAAAAATATATATATATATATTAAGTCATTAAAACGTGAACTTTTTTCCAAATTAACTCCATAATATCGACAGAAACATGGCAAACCGATGTTTAGAATCAATCCTCAAGGTCTTTTTCACATATCTATCGACGATAAAATCCATCGTGGCAGTTTACTTTCTCTTCTGAAGAAATGGAACGCGCATGGACCTACAGATTACGCACACAGGACACTGGGCGGGACACCAGGTAAATGTAGTCTCTTATGGTCAATCTTCCAATGATATGCCTACAAACACGTCACAATGCTGCAGACACCTCGGGGAATAGACAGAAACCGCAGGCTCATTCCTGGCGCATTCACAGCCATATAAGGAGACATTGGAACACAGCGCCTTCAGAATCTGGGGCATTTCCTGTATGAAACTTCATCTTGGTTTCGCCTGTAGCATTAGTTCTGGGGCACTCACAGATAATATCTTTGCAGTTTTGGAGGCGTCAGAGTTTTGTCTTTCCAAGGCTGTCAATTCCATGCATAGTCGAGCATCTTTTCGTGACAAAATATTGCGATTAAAACGGGCACGTCTTTTTATCCAATAATGACATAGCGCCCCCATAGGTTGAACAGGTTAACTGCCTCGTTCAGGGGCAGAGCAACAGATTTTGACCTTGTCAGCTCGGGGGACCCGATCTTGCAACCTTACAGTTAACTCGTCCAACGCAATAACGACCTGCCTTTCTCTCGTTGCACTCCACAAGGAGACTGCCTGTAAGCCAAGGTAAGTTGCTAGCTAGCATTAAACTTATCTTATAAAAAACAATCAATCATAATCACTAGTTAACTACACATGATTGATGATATTACTAGCGTGTCCTGCGTCGCATATAATGTGACTGAGCATACAAGTATCTAAGTATCTGACTGAGCGGTGGTAGGCAGAAGCAGGCGCGTAAACATTCATTCAAACAGCACTTTCGTGCATTTTGCCAGGAGCTCTTTGTTGTGCGTCAAGCATTGCGCTGTTTATGACTTCAAGCCTATCAACTCCCGAGATGAGGCTGGTGTAACCGAAGTGAAATGGTTAGCTAGTTAGCGCGCGCTAATATCGTTTCAAATGTCACTCGCTCTGAGCCTTCTAGTAGTTGTTTCCCTTCCTCTGCATGGCTAACGCTGCTTCGATGGTGGCTGTTTTCGTTGTGTTGCTGGTTCGAGCCCAGGGAGGAGCGAGGAGAGGGACGGAAGCTATACTGTTACACTGGCAATACTAAAGTGCCTATAAGAACATCCATTAGTCAAAGGTTAGTGAAATAGAAATGGTATAGAGGGAAATAGTCCTATAATTCATATAACTACAACCTAAAACTTCTTACATGGGAATATTGAAGACTCATGTTCTCATGTTCTGAGCAAGGAACTGAAACGTTAGCTTTCTTACATGGCACATATTGCACTTTTACTTTCTTCTCCAACACTTTGTTTTTGCATTATTTAAACCAAATTGAACATGTTTCATTATTTACTTGAGGCTAAATTGATTTTATTGATGTATTATATTAAGTTAAAATAAGTGTTCATTCGGTATTGTTGTAATTGTCATTATTACAAATAAATAAATAAATACAAATCGGCCGATTTTAATCGGTATCGGCTTTTTTGGTCCTCCAATAATCGGTACCGGCATTGAAAAATCATAATCAGTCGACCTCTAGTTTGGACCATTCTAGTTTGTTGGTGATGTGGACCCCAAGGAACTTGAAGCTCTCAACATGCTCCACTACAGCTCCGTTGATGAGAATGGGGGCGTGCTCGGTCTTCCTTTCCCTGTAGTCCACAATCATCTTTTTTGTCTTGATTATGTTGAGGGATAGGTTGCTATTCTGGCACCACCCGGCCAGGTCTCAGCCTGTAGGGAGGAGGTCAGTCTCGTCGTTGTCAGTGATCAGTCCTACCACTGTTGTGTCGTCTGCAAACTTAATGATGGTGTTGGAGTCATGCCTGGCCACACAGCCGTGGGTGAACAGGGAGTACACGAGGGGACTGAGAACACACCCCTGAGGGGCTCCAGTGTTGAGGATGAGCGTAGCAGATGTGTTGCTACCTACCCTCGCCACCTGGGGGCGGCCCTTCAGGAAGTCAAGGATCCAGTTGCAGAGGGAGGTGTTTAGTCCCAGGATCCTTAGCTTAGTGATGAGCTTAGAGGGCACTGTGGTTTTGAACGCTGAGCTGTAGTCAATTAATAGAATTCTCACATAGGTGTTCCTTTTATCCAGGTGGGAAAGGGCAGTGTGGAGTGCAATAGAGATGGCATCATCTGTGGATCTGTTTGGGCGTTAGGCAAATTGGAGTGGGTCTAAGGTTTCTGGGATAATGGTGTTAATGTGAGCCATTTACTAGTCTTTCAAAGCTCTTCATGGCTACGGACGTGAGTGCTACGGGTCTTTAGTAATTTAGGCAGGTTACCTTAGTGTTCTTGGGCACAGGGACTATGGTTGGTCTGCTTGAAACATGTTGGTATTACAGACTCAATCAGGGACCTGTTGAAAATGTCAGTGAAGACACCTGCCAGTTGGTCAGCACATTTCCGGAGCACACATCCTTTTAATCCATCTGGCCCCATGGCCTTGTGAATGTTGACCTGTTTAAAGATCTTCCTCACGTCGGCTACGGAGAGCGAGATCACACAGTCGTCCGGAACGGCTGATGCTCTCATGCATGCCTCGGTGTTGCTTGCCTCGAAGCAAACATAGAAGTGATTTAGCTCGTCTGGTAGGCTCGTGTCACTGGGCAGCTCGCGGCTGTGCTTCCCATTGTAGCATGTAAGAGTTTGCAGGCCCTGCCACATAAGACGAGCGTCGGAGCCGGTGTAGTACGATTCAATCTTAGTCCTGTATTGGCGCTTTGCCTGTTTGATGGTTCATCGGAGGGCATAGCAGGTTTCTTTTAAGCTTCCGGGTTAGAGTCCCGCACCTTGAAAGTGGTGGCTTTACCCTTTTAGCTCAGTGCGAATGTCACCTGTAATCCATGGCTTCTGGTAGGATATGTATGCACAGTCACTGTGGGGACGACGTCCTCAATAAACTTATTGATGAAGCCAGTGACTAATGTGGTGTACTCGATGGCATCGGAAGAATCCCTGAACATATTCCAGTTTGTGCTAGCAAAACAGTCCTGTAGTTTAGCATCTGCTTCATCTGACCACTTTTTTTTAGACTGAGTCACTGGTGCTTCCTGCTTTAATTTTTGCTTGTATGCAGGAATCAGGAGGTTAAAATTGTGGTCAGATTTGCCGAATGGAGGGCGAGGGAGAGCTTTGTATGCGTCTCTGTGTGGAGTACAAGTGATCTAGAATGGTTTTCCCTCTGGTTGCGCATTTAACATGCTGATAGAAATGTTGGTAAAAATAATTTAAGTTTCCCTGCATTAAAGTCCCCGGCCGCTAGGAGCGTCGCCTCTGGGTGAACGGTTTCCTGTTTGCTCATTTCCTTATACAGCTGACTGAGTGCGGTCTTAGTGCAGGAATCCGTCTGTGGTGGTCAATAAACAGCTACGACAAATATAGATGAAAACTCTCTTGGCAAATAGTGTGGTCTACAGCTTATCGTGAGATCCTCTACTTCAGGTGAGCAAAATCTAGAGACTTCCTTAGATTTTGTGCTCCAGCTGTTTACAAATATGCACAATCTGCCGCAAGCTGAATATCCATGTTGGTAAGTAATACTGACGGTGAAGGCAGATTTCCCACTTGCCGTTGGGGTATCCTTACGAGGCACCCTGCTCTGTGTCCTCTGTACCTGCGTCTCTTTCCCCTGCCAATGATGGGGATGTTGGCCTTGTCGGGTGTCTGAAGTTCATCCTGTGCATCCTGCTTGTTGAAGAAAAAATCTGTCTAATCCGAGGTGAGTGATCGCTGTCCTGATATTCAGAAGCTCTTTTTTTTGCCGTAAGATACAGTGGCAGAAACATTATGTACAAAATAAGTTGCAAATAACACGAGAAAACCCCCACATAATAACACAATTGGTTAGGCGCCCGTTAAACTGCTGCCATTTCTTCCGGCGCCATTTTCCTTCTCTTCCCTAACAGTTGAAACTCAACTCAAACATTGAAAAACAACCGAGCTTGTGAACAAAACAAGGTAAATAGCCAAGAAAAACAAGGACAGAGTCTCACTTCAGTAGACTTTTTAGTTTCAAGTAAATTAGACCTACCACGGTGGCTGCTGGACCAACAAGTTAATTTTAGGCCCTGGTCTGATCTTATGGGTTTAATTTTACCCCAGAGTTTGTGTGTGTGTGTTTGCTTCTGGAATGTGTATGTCAAAGGGCCATGTGGAACCAGTGTGTTTGGGAGCCCAGCTAAGTGGCGATAACCAGACTTTCCAGTCGTGGCCTCGTTTTGATATAGAAAGATTGTGAGGTTGGCGTGGGGCCACAGCATACTAGCAGAGCAGGGGGGGGCAGATTTGAGCCCAACCGAGAGGGCAGCAGTGTTTATGACCGCATACCAGCCTAGCGGCTAAGCTAGGGAGACTGAGGGTGTTAAATTGTGATGGTGTTATTACTACCATTCGTGGTCGCAGTGTGTGTGACAAGGGGAAAAGGAAAATGAACAAAGGCTGAGCCTCTTCCCAGCGCTGCCGTTCTCAGAGTTATAGATTTAAAGATTGGGTTCCGCTCAACACTATGAAGGCACCACGCGGGTGAGTGTGTGTGTGTGTGTGTGTGTGGGTTAATGAGTGTGTCCTCTGGACGTAGACAGTGTGTGCGGAAGACAGGGTTTATGGTTTATTATGTCTGTTGGCTTGGCTGTATAGGGAGGAGTAACTGTAAACTCTCTGTGTGTGTGTGTGTGTGTGTATAGAGTTGGGCTCTATCCAATTTCCTACCTTCTTACTGTGCCTGTGCCATCCCAGGATATACATTATTACCGGTAGTGCACACAAGGGGTGCAGTTTTCTTTCCAAAAAAGCCCCCCCCAAAAAATGTATTTACCAGAATGCTAACATGAACTAAGGAATCCCCATAGGGGATGCTAGGTAAACGCTAACGAGCGCATGCAAACATTTTCTACTAAGACATCTCATAAAGTAATGCAAGTATCTCTAAACACAGTTTGCAGCACACATAAAACAAATATTAGACCGCAGGGATCTTCATCTAGGAGGGGATTGTCTCTGTTGCTGTCACCAAGAAGCTTGATCTTGCAAGCTAACGTTGGCCATTTAGCAAAACCCAGCTGGAATGAGTTAATTTGGAAAATCTTAGATAGTTCACTTAATAGTTGTAAAATATATAAGTTTTGAATTTCATACAAGTGGAACTTGTTCACCTCACTTAAGTTGCGCCGCAGGAGTGACTCACCTCAAGAAGCTCCCGTTTTTGCTTGTTGTGCATCTTTGTAAACAAACACACTTGACTGGCTTAAACCACACTATCAGATTAGAGAAGCAATGTATGTTAAAAAAAACTCTGAAATTACCATCACCCACTAATTAACTTGTCGTTTGTGCACTGTTTGCGCTAGTAATTTATTTATCTTAAACAATTAGCTATGACAACCAAATAATATATAGCACAACTTTGGAATTCACCCCAACTTTTTGGGTGACCTGACTAAATTGAATACTCCACCAAAAGTATGTGCTTTGTGCACGGGGAAATTGTCATGCTGAAACAGGAAATGACCTTTTCCCAAGCTATTGCCACAATGTTGGAAGCGCGGAAATGTCTAAAATGTAATTGTATGCAGTAAGCGTTAAGACTTCCCTTCACTAGATCGAAGGGGCCCAAACCATGAAAAACAGCCCCAGACCATTATTCCTCCTCCACCAAACTTTACAGTTGGCCGTATGTATTCCGGCAGATAGTGTTCTCCTGGCATCCGCCAAACCCAGATTCGTCTCTCGGACTCAGGGATGCAAACTAGGGGGGCTTTTGAAGTGTGTTTGGAACAATACTGGCTGTATCCAAGGCTCAGCAAATCGTAACAGCAGAATGCAGCACGCGACTGAAAAGAGAAGAGACGACCAATTTGCTAGTTACAACATCTGCTCTGGAAAGACAGCAGAGAGTAGAAAGGCAGTTTGCCATTTACAGCAATGAGTCCCCTGAACAACAACGAAGAGCTCGGTCTCCTGACCACGGAGACGGGGGTGAGAAAGGCGATGAAGCTTACTTCATGAGCTGTAACCGAAAAACAACTGGCATTTGGAAAATTTGAGGTGAGGGATAAAGTGCGGTGGAACAAGTATTGTTAGCAAGATAACGTTTCTTAAAATGCTATCTGGATCAAATGATCCGTTAGCTAAGTTAGCCAGAGAAACCTATAGAGGTGAAAGAAACACCACACACTTTCCCTCTTTCTCACTTGTTCAATACAGTGGCTAAAAAAGGGGTATGCCAAGTGTTCTCTCTGCCTGAAAGAGATAAATTATGCCAACAAAGGGTCTCATGCTCTGCTGCTGGCACATTGTAGAACAGGTGTCCACAGGCAGAAAGTGTGCAATGTAATAACCTGCAGAGTAGCCCAAAGATATTGCTTTTCGTTGTGTTGAGCTCGACAGTAACACTTCTGTGTGAGTGAGGGGGGGATTATAATGAGGGGGGATTTTTTTACTCAGTGAACATTATTTTTGGACACATGTAGCCTTGTGCACTTGATCGATGTCTATAGTATCTAATAGTATCCACTGTAATAGAGCAAAAATAAAATGCCTGTTTCATTCTATTTCTACTCTGTTTTTTCCCAAGTGCAATATTTAGCTGTGTGTGTGTGGTCACAAGCGTTCTATTATAAAGGCTGCCTTGGCTAACTGCAATATTAGTGTACTGTTTTTGTTTTTTTCAAGACTTGGATCAATTGCAGTAAAGTCTAGGCAACAAATAACATTTTTTTAGCTGTGAGTTAGGTTCACATTAAGCACTTTTTATTTTACACACACACACAATTCTTTATTGTTTAATTAGTTAACCTGCATTTCCCCGTAGAAGGGATTTGTTTTGCGTTGTTTCGGTGCAACAAAATAAAGTGACACCTTTTTTGGGCCCTCACCAGTTTGCATCCCTGCAGACTGCCAGATGGTGAAGCGTGATTCATCATTCCAGAGAACGCTTTTCCACTGCTCCCAATGGCGGCGAGCTTTACACCACTCCAGCCGACGCTTGGCACTGTGCATGGTGATCTTAGGCTTGTAGCTGCCCTGCTATGGAGACGCATTTCATGAAGCCCCCGACGAACAGTTCTTGTTCTGACGTTGCTTCCAGAGGCAGTTTGGAACTCGGTAGTGCGTGTTGCAACCAAGGACAGACGACTTCAGCACTCGCCGGTCCTTTTCTGTGAGCTTGTGTGGCCTACTAGCTGAGTCGTTGTTGCTCCACTTCACAATAACAGCATGTACAGTTGAGCAGGTCAGAAATTTGACAACTGACTTGTTGGAAAGGTGACGGTGTCCTGTTGAAAGTCACTGAGCTCTTCAGTAAGGCCATTCTACTGCCAATGTGCTCGATTTTATACACCTGTCAGCAATGGGTGTGGCTGAAAATAGGAGTCCACTAATTTGAAAGGGTGTCCACATACTTTTGTGTATAGATGGATCTATAACTCACGTTTATATACTCATTCGCATGGAAAGCATGTCTAAGAAGCAGTATGTGCGCTATTTTTGATGCTTTCCGTGTTTATGTTCTTCTGCGTCTTTTACTTTCGAATTTGTACACTAGCTTCAAACCACTGAAAATACAATATTTTGGTTACTGAAAATATATTTTACAGCGATTTAGATGGTACAATGATTCTCTACACCCCTCAAACTCTTATGGACCAAGTGGCGCAGCGGTCTATGGCACTGGCGTCACTCTGTCCCTAAGAGTTTAAAGGGTGTAGAGAATCATTGTACCATCCAAATCGCTGTGAACTCTTTTGTCTGGCGCAGCGGTCTAAGGCACTGCATCGCTGTGCTAGAGGCGTCACCACAGACCCAGGTTCGATCCCAGGCTGTATCACAGGCGGCCATGATTGGTAGCCCCATAGGACGGCGCACAATTGGCTCAGCGTCGTCCGGGTTAGGGGAGGGTTTGGCCGGGGTAGGCAGTCATTGTAAATAAGAATTTGTTCTTAACTGACTTGCCTAGTTTGAATCAGGCCCTGATTTAGAGGAGAACAATGAAAAATTGCAGTGGATCTAGCTTCGAGGTCCAGAATTGAATTTATTTATTATTTAAACTTTATTTGACCTGGGACACTAAGTGGGTGCAATTATTTATCAGGTAGAACAGAAAACCAGCAAACCACCTCATAGGATTAGAGACAAATACCCCTGCTCTACACTTTTGTATTGTTACATCAACTGAAATTAGGTGAACCTTTTAAAATCGAGTGGTTTTGACCATTTTGGAGATTTTTACAGCGTGAGCTTCTCTTCTCATCCCACTTCAACATGCAGTGCTATTATGGTGGTGATCTTGAACAATAAAATCTAATGTAAGCCCCGATCAGCAGGTATAGCCAGATGAGTTGTCTCCGGTAGGTAAAACACAATTTTCAACAGCGCATTTGTTAACAACAACCTAGGAAATTACATTGTCACTGTACTAATAAAGACTAATATGTGCAAGATCTGGAATAGGCCTACCTCAGATATTACGCAACTAACAAATGTATATGATCATGGTGGCCTGTTCTCGTCAATTCACCCTACCTATTGTCATCATGTGGCAGGCTGGAAGCCTTTTTTATTTTTTTACCTTTATTTAACTAGGCAAGTCAGTTAAGAACAAATTCTTCTTTACAATGACGGCCTAGGAACAGTGGGTTAACTGCCTGTTCAGGGGCAGAACGACAGATTTGTACCTTGTCAGCTCGGGGATTTGAACTTGCAACCTTTCGGCTGCTAGTCCAACGCTCTAAGATTTCTGCTGGCTATGAGAAATTGTGCAGTACTCTCAGCCCAATAGTCACATACAGTCCTGTGGTCAATCTATCACTTTACCACATCCCCTAATCCATCTCTTTCTCTCTCTCTCTCTTTCTCTCTCTCTCTCGTTGCAGGATATCCATGAGCTCCGATTTCCAGCACTACAGTTTCAGGATGCCTAATATCGGGTTTCAGAACCTTCCTCTCAACATCTACATTGTGGTGTTTGGGACCGCCATCTTTGTCTTCATTCTCAGCCTTCTCTTCTGTTGCTACTTGATAAGGTATGATCCACACTGCTACCTCCTAGTTGACATAGGCTAGTTTCTATAGTCTCCTTTGAAAATCTTGATTTGTTTTTAGGTTTCCTTGCACCGGTGCCAGACAGTGTAGATTCTGGGTTATGACATTTGTTTGTGACCCCATATTTGACATCAACAGAGCCTCACTCCAATGTTTACGGTGGCCATTTTTTAAAATGCTAGCACACTAAGTGTAATAAACCACAGATTCTTAAAAGCTGATTGATGTAGGCTGAATCTATTTCCTCGAGAATTACTTGCCATATCCAATTTTGAGTTACCAGTGTTTTTAATTTCAACCCCAGTGGTCAAAATATTACTTTGTTTTTCCCATATGAGATGCAGCATTTTCACTGTAACCTCATTGGTTATTGATATACCCACACCAATAGGTTAGATGTTAAATGGACCCAGACTGCGAGTGAATTCACAGTCATACACATTTCTAAAAAGGCCTTGCTCGGGTGTCATTACTCTGCCAGTACATTGGCTCCGGTCTTATGTTGGATGCCATTCGAACATCGTACTCAAGCCCCCCCCATTTCGCCTCCCAGGATGGTATGTCCCACCATGTGATGGTCTACTCTGTTTACAACAACACTGTGCGTCCCAAATGGCACCCTATTACCTACATAGTGCAATACTTTTGTCCAGATTGCCTATGAACACAGCTTTCTCCCAAACACAAGTAGCCTAGCCGTGCTGTTTTACAGGACCTCGGTGTACTAGAGGGACTATTTGTGTCTTTCAGTCCAAACAGTGCATGTTTCTCTCTCTGGTGTAGTTTGTAGAACTAGGGGGGACAACATATTTCCCCTCTGAAAGAGGGTGATGTTTTTAATACAGCTTTAAGCCAATATAACGTGAGAACAGAGGGATAAACAGCTTGGGAGAGAAGGACACTTCTTTCATCCCTCTCTCCACCATGTCAGTGACTACGTGTCCCAAATGGCACCCTATTCCCTATATAGTTCACTACTTTTGACCAAAGCCCTATCGGCACTGGTCAAAAATAGCACACCATACAGTGGGGCAAAAAAGTATTGTCAGCCACCAATTGTGCAAGTTCTCCCACTTAAAAAGATGAGAGGCATGTAATTTTCATCATAGGTTCACTTCAACTATGACAGACAAAATGAGAAAAGATTGTAGGATTTTAATGAATTTATTTGCAAATTATGGTGGAAAATAAGTATTTGGTCACCTACAAACAAGCAAGATTTCTGTCTCTCACAGACCTGTAACTTATTCTTTAACTTGTTGCTCCTACCCTCTACTTTTTTGAACATTTTGTTAAAAATCGCGCAACATTTCAGCGCCCTGCTACTCATGCCAGGAATATAGTACGTTCATATGGTTAGAATGTGTGGATAGGAAACACTCGGACGTTTTTAAAACTGGTTAAATCACGACTGTGGCTATAACATAACGTGCGTTACATCGGAAAGCGCAGGAAAACCTGATCACAGAAAATGGAAATAAATATCCTTGCGCCACTTCCAGCAATTGTTCACAGTGAGCCGAATTAGATAAGACCGAGCATTCAACTCCCACAGCATCCCCATGTTGTCTAGAGTCTTGTGAATTGAATCATCTTTGATTCTTGGTTGAACCGAAACAAGGGAACCACTTACCTCCAGTCTCCGCCCAGATCATTTGGAAGAGCTCTCTCGTGAAATTTTTTCCAAGACGACAGCTAATGATTTTTACATCGCCTCATGATGATTTTTATCGCTATTAACGTTTACTAATACCTAAAGTAGCATTACAAACGTATTTCAAGTGTTTTGTGAAAGTTTATCGTCTACTTTTTGAATTTTAAAAATGACGTTACGTTGTGAAATCGCTGTTTTTTTAGTTTATCACACAGTCTACATATAACGATATCTTGGCTTTATATGGCCCGATTTAATCGAAATAAAGACCCAATAGTGTTTATGGGACATCTAGGAGTGCCAACAAAGAAGATGGTGAAAGGTAATGACTGTTTTCTCTTTTATTGTGCGGTTTGTGTAACGCCGAAATGCTAATTATTTTGTTTACGTCCCCTGCTGTGCTTTTGTGTTGTAGTGTATTGGTGCATGCTATCAGATAATAGCTTCTCATGCTGTCGCCGAAAAGCATTTTAAAAATCTGACTTGTTGCCTGGATTCACAACGAGTGTAGCTTTAATTCGATACCCTGCATGTGTATTTTAATGAACTTTTGAGTTTTAACTAATACTATTAGCATTTAGCGTAGCACATTTGCATTTCCAGAGCTCTAGTTGGGACGCAAGCGTCCCGAGTAGAGGGAAGAGGTTAAGAGGCTCCTCTGTCCTCCACTCGTTACCTGTATTAATGGCACCTGTTTGAACTTGTTATATAACTTTTTGGTAAAAACTCAACTCGTCGTGTTTGGAGGACAAAGAATGCTGAGTTGCATCCAAAGAACACCATACCTACTGTGAAGCATGGGGGTGGAAACATCATGCTTTGGGGCTGTTTTTCTGCAAAGGGACCAGGACGACTGATCCGTGTAAAGGAAATAATGAATGGGGCCATGTATCGTGAGATTTTGAGTGAAAACCTCCTTCCATCAGCAAGGGCATTGAAGATGAAACGTGGCTGGGTCTTTCAGCATGACAATGATCCGTGTTGCCCAGCAACAGCCCCAAAACATCACTGCTCTAGAGGGGATCTGCATAGAGGAATGGGCCAAAATACCACCAACAGTGGTATACCCAAAAAAGGGTATATAACAAAGTATTGAGATGAACTTTTGTTATTGACCAAATACTTATATTCCACCATAATTTGCAAATAAATTCATTAAAAATCCTACAATGTGATTTTCTGGATTTTTTTTCTTCTAATTTTGTCTGTCATAGTTGAAGTGTACCTAGGCCTGTAATTTATAATTTCTCATCTTTTTAAGTGGGAGAACTTGCACAATTGGTGGCTGACTAAATACTTTTTTTGCCCCACTGTATAGGGGATTGGGAGTCATTTGGGACACAGAACAGGCTGTTCATCATTCACACTAGTTGACTTTGAAGACCTGAGCTGCTTTGCGCACAGGCAGAAACACAGAGGGTTAGCCAACATTTAGGCTGCTTTAACACGAGCAAAGGTGCTCATAATATAGGAGTTGCTAAACTGTGTTGCCAGCCTGCGATCATCAGATGTGATGATGAGACTAGAATTTGTGCATTTTCAGGCTCCCAGCATGCAACACTCAGCGGGGGTACCAGGCAATCTGGTAGTCCATCAACTGCATATTAAAAAAAATACTTGTGTCTACAGCAAATAAGGCTGGATTTGTCTGAAGTGTAAGCTCTGTTACCTAATGTGTTCAGACTACAGGGTTTTGAACTCAAACTATGACCTAGCCTAACCTTTGCGGCTCCAAACAAAGCTACCAAGGCTTTACAACCAACCAACGAGATGTAATGCACTAATTAACTGCAGCAGTGTTTTTAAAGTAGTTGAGAGCCCAGATGGACAGAAAAGCGCCAGGTCTGTCTTACGCTTAATGAAATGGCTTAAGTAACTGAAGCGAGTCCAATTATTAGCCAAAAGTAAATGCATGTTATCCAAGACAGGTCAATCACATTTGCTGTCATTAAGGACTAAAAAAACTCCTTTCTTGGTGGTCTCGATTTAATGAAACATTGGCATATTGGGTCTAAATTCAATCTGGGTTGTTTTAATTTCCTTTTGTTGTGTTTTATGATGTTCTTCTCAAATTAAACGTTTTTCATAAAGGCTTATAAAAAAGATTCAACAGCACAGTTTGGAGAAGGTATCGCTGACTTGATCATCTGAACTGGAATAAAAATCCCACCAGAAAAATAATATCCAGACTTGTTCTCCCCTGCTGAAACATTTTATAGAAACATCTATTAAAAACTGCTTAGCTGCATAATCACTACCACTACAACTCCCAACCTTAGAGGCTTGTGTCGTGCCTCTCATGTTAAGTCCTTAGGCATCCTCTCTTCTCTTAGCTGGAAATGGGCGTCTGAGTAGATGTTGGTATAAATCCAGCACAGTTTATGCATGCTTCCAATTGGCATCCTATTTGCTATATAATGCACAACTTTTTACCAGGGTCGATAGGGCTCTTAGCACTGAGTGGTTAACCAGCGCTCAACATGGCTGAACCGTGGACAACCAAATTAGTATTATCTCCTTAAAGAATGGCCCCTTCAATATGTTTGAAGTCCCAGACCTGGCTGTATTATATTGCTTGCGGAGATCTTATTGGCCCGCCACTCTAGCCCCTCTGGTCCAATCACGGTAGTCCTGAGCACTGTTGCCATGGTGGAGAACCATGGAACGTTCCAATGACGTTGGAACTCTGTAGCATTTCTCTTCTAAAGTAGTGAGAAGCCGCATCTCTCAACCCAAAATCACCCTGCCCTTTACCTAACCCGGCGGGGGAGATGGTAAGTGTGTTTCTGCTTTTGTTTCGTTGTTTTGCCCCTCCCTCCTCAAGACAAACTATGAAATTGATGCAGTGTCACGATACAATTCTGTGAGGGGAAAAAGTGGTCGGATTACCAAGTAATTTATAGAAAACCGTTGTCCCAAATGGCACCCTATTCCCTATAGTGCACTACATTTGAGCAAGCAGAGCCCTATGGGCCCTAGTCAAAAAGTAATGCACTGTATAGGGTGCCATTTGGGACAGTTTTTACTCTGAAAGGCTTCTGAAGATGCAGTCTCCCTTTCTAACACGTGACCCCCATGGTTCCCTAAACCACAAGGCCTCACTGGATAGGCTACACTTCCCATGTATATTAACACAGAATCATTTTGATTTTCCTTGACCCAGTTTCATTGCCTTTAGAGACCAATGGATGAAACACTAAACTTTAGCCCCATTCACATCACACCGAGGCTCCAGTGTGGCGTTTCCCCTAGATACAGATCTAGGATCAGCTTCCCCCAATCCTAACCTTAACCATTAGTGGGGAAAATGCAAAACTACCCATAGATGCTCTTCTTGGGTCAACTTGACCCTACTCCTCACAGCCAGTCCACAGATGATCCTCTAAAAGCTGGACAAATACAGGAAAGGAGAGGGGAACGAGGCCAGTCGGGCTCTGGAGAGGACGTGTGAATGCTCGCTTTCCCGGTGTGACCCAAGCAAACACGGCCGGGACAGCTTGACATGAGGCTGAACGTCACAGGTAGACTCGACTCCCTCCTCTCGGTCAGGTCCCGAAGTCCACACACATACGTGAAATAAGCCTGTGGCTGGCGAACACACCATACGTACACACACGTTGAGGAGTGTTTATGTTGCCCAGGTCTGTTTTAGGAGTCAGTTACATTATTTTAGTGTAGGAGTCCATGGAAAGATCACATCCCTAAGCACCACGTGGCCCTTCTGTGGTCTCCTGTACTAAATGTTACTGAAACTTTAATCTATCCCCCTCACTACCATGCTAACAGGGCCACTCATCAAATCAGCCCCTGACCCCTCACCTTTGACCTCTGCCCCTTGCCCAATAGGAATCTCTGCACCTTTACCCGCTGCTATTTTTCAGAAGGTGTCAGTCTCTCGCCTAGAACTGTGCCGCTGTGTGTTACAGATCCCTCAGCCTCTCGCTCTGCTCCGAGAGGTTAAGGTTCCTAGTAACGGAGGTAAATCTTCAACACATATGTCTCTCAATCGCTTTCTCTTTTTCTCCCTGTTCTTTTTTTTATACACTGAGTGCACACAATATTAGGAACACGTTTCTAATATTGAGTTGCACCCCCTTTTTGCCCTCAGAACAGCCTCAATTCGTTGGGGCATGGACTACAAGGTGTCAAGCATTCCACGGGGATGCTGGCCCTTGTTAACTCCAACGCTTCCTTAAGTTGTGTCAAGTTGGCTGGATGTCCTTTGGGCAGTGGACCATTCTTGATAGACACGGGGAACTGTTGAGTGTGGGAAAAACCCAGCAGCAGTTCTTGACACACTCATCCCGGTGCGCCTGGCACATACCCTGTTCAAATGCACTTAAATCTTTTGTTTTGCCCATTCACCTTCGAATGACACACACACACAATCCATGTCTCAATTGTCTCAAGGCTTAAAAGTCCTCCTTTAACCTGTCTCCTCCCCTTCATCTACACTGATTTGAAGTGGATTTAACAGGTGACATATGTAAGGGATCATAGCTTTCACCTGGATTCAGTCTGTCACGGAAAGAGCCGGTGTTCCTAATGTTTCGTGAACTCTGTGTGTATCTATCCCTCCTCCTACTGTCTTTCCATTCTGTTTGATTTTTTGTTGCCTTCTTTGATTTGTGCTGAAGTGAATGGTTGGTGTATGACAATCCAAACCGACTTACTGGCGTTATTTATCTATGATCTTTTAACTTCAGAAGGGGGAAAATGTCTAAACGGAGATATTATTTGTTTATAAATGTCTGTTAATATCCAAGCTAAAGCTTAATGTTAATGCACTACGTGTATTAACTGTTCATAGCAAAAATACTCACCGTTTTCATAGTATTTATGGATCATTTCACATTCACAACACTTTTCAAAGGGGTTATTTATCTTAAGAATATGGACTTCCCTGTGCTTGGCTGCCTCTCTCTTGAGTTGACCTTAGTACACCTCTCCCTTTTGTTAACATTGTCAGGCCCTTCTAAAGGGCCTTAGCTCCCCCACTAAAGATGAAGGTTAATGTGCCCAGTCGTTTCCTTTCCTTGTATTCTATCTCCTTCATATCACTGACCGAAGGACTTTAAAGGTGAAAGTGAAATATCAGAGCCCTATCCAGTCCTATCACCCATCATTGCTTGTGAAGGTCAAGGGAAGAAAATCAAGAAAGGAAGTTTAAAAAAAAAAATGTTTTATTGGGGATGTACTGTAGTAAAGCAAAGCTCCCATTTCTCCCACACAAGTGATTCATCTGTCTCTCCTTCTAGCCTAGTCAGGAGTAACGAAGGCCACTACGGTAAAGTCAAGACAGGAGCTCTGGTTAGATAGGCACTCTCACGTGAAAAGCATCCCTGCTGCATTCACACAAATGATGGTGATAAAACCACGTGTCCTGCTGGCAGAAAGCGTACGTGCTGAAGAGTTGCTAATGTAACAGGGATGATTGGTTTAAAGGGGATGTATCCTAGGCTATAACCATCTCAAGATGTCAGTTGTGGTACCTTTTTTTTAATGCTCGAGAGCGAAAGCATTAGTCTCTCGACCTGGCGGACATTTTGTCTAAGCAGTCCAGTTCGGACCAGACCATTTGCCATTCAGTACGGGGGGGCCCACATTAAATTGAGTTGTGTCAAGGTGTGGAATTCCCACCTAGTTGTGGCAGTGGAGCTGTGCCACAGCACGACTGCTAACCAGTGCTCCGTCAAAGTCGTCATAAGGTCGTCCGGGTGACGTTTGAGTGAGATTGAGTTTGGTACTGATAGGTGGGAAGTAGGTTATGTTTTGGTTTGGTCGGGGTTAGTGGGGGAGGTGTATAACAGTGTCATTAGAGCCAGAAGCAGCCAAGCCATTGGGGTTAAATGTCACAGTTCAGTTGTTCGTCCCAAATGACACCCTATTCCCTATATAGTGCACTACTTTAGACAAGAGCACATAGGGATTTGGGATACCCCCATTGTGAAATCAAATGGGTCTGTGGGCAGAACGGGTGACCTACCCGACCTCGGGCCATTCCATTTCATAGACCGTAAAAGATAGCAGATCCAATCCTTTTCAAAAGCCATTTTTAAAATGCCAAGTGGAACCACTTATGATGACAGACAGTATTTCCTGTGTGTGTATATAAAGAGTTCATAGGGAAAGGCCTGGATTCAATTCAGTGGTTATTACAATGACCGTAGCTTTTATCTTCCATCAACTCATCTGGATTGATTTATGACATCAAAACTAAAGATTTTTAAAAAATGTGAAGGTTAAGATTGAATCCAGGCTACCGTAGTCAAGATATTGTACAGGGGTGAGTTTCCTGAAAGTTTCGTAGCACTAAAATCATTTTTAATCCAATGTATACCAGGCTAGTTCAAAACTGCAGCACTGCCATCAATGTCTGTTTCTACAGCGTCTAAACAGTTGAATTTGACTTGCTTTTATTTCCGTGCTGGAGATTTGAATGGACATTGTTAAATCAGCCATGTTTTTCTGCCCTGAATGCTCTCTATCTATACAGTTGCTCACTTCCTGTTTCAGGGTCTATTGACTTGCCACGGTATCTGAATGTACTGTGAGTGCAACTGGCGAGTTGTAGCGGCTCCTTTTACTAATTGAAGAGATGCTGTGTTTCTCTGCGTTGTCCCTGCAGGTTAAGGCACCAGGCGCACAAGGAGCTGTATGCATACAAACAAGTAAGAGGCCCGTCGTCTACGCACGCGTGTGCACACACACACACACACATACATGGTTTATTTTTCTCACAGTATGTCACTGTAGCCTACAAATCCTCTGTTGCTGAACACACACATTATATAGTACACACCCTTTAATATACATACTGTAGAAGGCATGGGAGTAAAAACAGAAGGATTGTGGTTTATTTTGGGTTAGTTTCAATAGAAGTGGGGGACTCGCCCTTAATCAAATGTACGGCCAGTTTTAGCCAGCCAGCCCGCTGAAAAAGTAACTTCTGGTCGTAGCTGTACTACTTCCTGTCAGAAGACATTTCCAGATGCTGTGCGTGAAATAGCAGCAGGAAGCATTGATTTTGTTGATACGCCTTTTAAGTGAGTGGTGAGGGCTTGGTGCTGAGCCACACAGGACCATAACTGCCTGTAACTGAACTGAACTCTACTGTCCATTCACACATCACCATTCTTCTAATACAAAAAAAAAATGAGTATTGGATTCACTTATGGATGTTTCCTTTGAGAGAAAGTGTGTTTTATGTTGTCTGTTCTAATTGTATGCTTTTTTTCTCTCTCTCTTTTCCCCCTCAGGTTATACAGAAGGAAAAGGTCAAAGAGCTAAATTTGCACGAGGTAAGCACTTAACCTTTTTCTTGTTCCATTGTCTTGTATTCTATTGATCTCATGGTTACATGTGCTTTGAGTTGATATTGTTTAGCATTGCACCAGGTGTTGAAACTTTTTTGTTGTTATTGGACCGGACGTGCTTCTCTCAAATGCAACCTTTCAGACAGCAAACGCCACGTATTTGTTTCACCATTTTTTTTTAGAAAATGATTGCAATTACGTTAGGGTTTGCGTTAGGCTCGGCTCCTTCGGGGGTATCTCACTGCCAGAGCGCGCGTCGTGTTGAAGCTGTAATATGTCACCTTTTTTTTGGGCGACCCTTACCCATTTCACATAGAAATATGAGTTATAGATCTGTGGTTCTCATTGAAAGCAAGTCTTAAGACGCAGTAGATATGTTCTATGTGTGCTATTTACTTTTGGTTTTGTACACCAGCGGAAAATACAACATTTTTGGTTATGGAAAATTTATTTCACAGTGGTTTAGATGGTACAATGATTCTCTACTTGCTTGTTTTGTCACATAAACTGTAAAGTCGCCGTTGGTCTGGTGTTTACATTGATTGTTTTGGGGTTTACTGCTGTGTTATATGGGTCCCATGACATACATTTAGGCTACTTATTGATTTAGAAACGTGTGATCTTGATCAAGCAGATGTATCATTGTCGTCTGAAGCAAACTGGTTGTTCAATAGCCACAAGATCCCTGAAGTTTCTCTTGAAAAATAGATTTGTATCTCAACTAGACTAACCTGCTAAAATGACAATGTTGTTTACATAGCGAGGGAAACCCCTTTATGCAAAGTGGACCTGTCGAGACACATCTAGTTGAGCTGTCAGCAGACTGTTGTTGTTGTATCTCTCTCATGTTTAGGGTATCCATGTCAGAAGAGGCACCGTGTGTGTGTGTGTGTTTTTGAGTGTGCATTGTGCCCTGTCCTCTCATTATGCCATGTCTGTCTCTGGAGCTTGTTACAGTCCCATCTGTTGCGTCGGACAATGTGTTGAAGTCATGTTAGCCCCTTTTCCACAGAGCTCTTTCACAGCCTCAGCCCTGGCCCCTGTTATTGAGTCATTCTATGTCATTAAAAGTGGGAGAGCGCTACAGTATGTGACATGTGTGTGCCTGTGTGTGTTTGTGAGCGTGTGTGCGTGATTGTTGGACAGCCAAGTTGTTATGTATTACTGAAAAACACTCTCCAACGCTGGCCGGGGGAATGACCCATTTTATTGGAAAGGCCCTGTCCAAAGGAAAATGTTTTGGGAAAAAGTGTATAGATTGCGCCTCTTGCCGCTGTATACATCTAACCTTCATTTGACACAGAGCATGGCTACAACAGCGTTGAATAACACTCGCTGGCAAGGTACAAATCTGTCGTTCTGCCCCTGAACAAGGCAGTTAACCCACTGTTCCTAGGCCGTCATTGAAAATAAGAATTTGTTCTTTAACTGCCTTAATTATATAAAGGTCAAATACATTTAAAAAAATAATAATAATAATTGTATCCAGCTGTACATAATAACCCTTTGTAAATACACATAGGTCTACAACCTCACACACACACACACACACCGGTACTTCACTTCGTGTCCTTGTATGTGTATGATGGACAGGGGTTGTATTGTGCGAGGAAGCGCATCAGCTCAATGTTGTGGCAGTTCAGTAGTGGTGTCCTTGATAGTACTCAGCCAAACTATTACCGATAGTGTTGCTGTGACGTTGCACTGTACAGCCGCAGCAATGTAACATTCAAAGAACATTAAGGGAACTTTCTAGGCCTAAACGTTGTGACAAAGTAGCATATTCAAAATGTAGGACTACTGTATGTGGCTGATGAGTGTTGAAATTAGCAAGCTTTGGCTTGACTTTGGCTTCGATACGCTCTCAGCTCTGTTTGACTTGCCGTATTTGACTTGCGATCCTTCCCAGAGCAAACAGAGGTCTACTTTTGAATTAGTCAGCCGATATCGTTTTGGTAAGATAAGACTAACTCTGGCATTGCATCACAAATGGCACCCTATTCCCTACATAGCATAGTGCACTACTTTTGTTCTGAGCCTTTTGGGGACACGGTCAGGGTCTAGGTTCACAGCACTACTGATGATCTCAGGAGCATGAATGAAATGCCATTACAAGGGCATGGTTTGGTGGGAGCAGCAATGCTCACTGTTTGCCAATAATTGCCTATAGATTAAGGTAGGCTTTTTCAGTTTGAACACGCACGCACACACACACACACACACACACACACTGCTGTTTACGAGCGTCGTAATGGACGTCTGTGATGACCAAGGGACTGTGGCCCTCAACAGTAGTTTTGTATGGGCCCCTGGGGGTGAATCACTGTTCCCATTTACACCCCCACATTGTCCCCATCAACTCAAAAGCTCTTTGTCCCTGGTTGTGTTTCATTCCAGAAGTAGGTCCGCTTCTTATCTGCCATTGGACAGATATAGCCTAACCGATAGCTGAACTTTTGCCTAGTTTCCTTGCCAACTGGTCATCTGAAATGAAACACAGTCCCTCAACTCTAGTTCAGTGCAGTTGTAGAGGGGAGAAGGGAAACTTGTCAGGAATGAGATGGAGCCCATCTCACCTCAGTGCAGTTGTAGAGGGGAGAAGGGAAACTTGTCAGGAATGAGATGCAGCCCATCTCACCTCAGTGCAGTTGTAGAGGGGAGAAGGGAAACTTGTCAGGAATGAGATGCAGCCCATCTCACCTCAGTGCAGTTGTAGAGGGGAGAAGGGAAAGCTTGTCAGGGGGAATGAGATGCAGCCCATCTCACCTCAGTGCAGTTGTAGAGGGAGAAGGGAAACTTAGCAGCCCATCTAGTGGTTAGATGCAGCCCAGCGTTGGACTAGTAACTGAAAGGTTGCTAGATTGAATCCCTGAGCTGACAAGGTAAACATTGTTCTGCCCCTGAACAAGACCGTTAACCCACTGTTCCTAAACCATCATTGTAAATAAGAATGTGTTCTTAACTGACTTCCCTAGTTAAATGGAAAAACAAACAAAAAAATGATTTACTCAGTGGAAAAACTCCACTAGCCTCAGCCTGGATCTCTGGTGACCCCATTTCCTGCCCAAGGCAGAGCTGCTTACCCTCCAACCCATAGCCTGCCTGGGGGCGCACACACTGACCAGTACACTTTCTGACACACACACACACACACCCTCACGTACCATCCCCACTTAACAAACTGCTCATTATGCCAAAGGGTTTTATTTTTTTACCTTTATTTAACTAGGAAAGCCAGTTAAGAACAAATTACCGGGGAACAGTGGGTTAACGGCCTTGTTCAGAGGCAGAATGACAGATTTTTACCTTGTCAGTTCGGGGACTTTCAGTTACTTGACCCAACGCTCTAACCACTAGGCTACCTGCCGCCCCTCTTAAGTGGCTACGTGGGATTAGAACTACGCAGAACGGTTTGGTTAATAGGAATTATATCTGACAAACTGGCCATAACCTGAACCAGCGCGAGACGTTGTTGCTGATCTTGGGTCAGCTGAGCATTTTCTCCACTAATGGTTAAGTATATGATTGGGGGAGGGGAAACTAGATCTGTACCCAGGGGAAACTTCAGACGGAAAACAACCCATGCAACCTTTAGGTGGAACGGTAATAATAGAGCCAGACTGAATAAATGAATTTGCCGCCATGAATTTTCATGAGGCCGTTGGCATTTGGAGCAGAGCGGTTGTTTTTCAATCAGACACAGGCTGTCTGGCTTTGTTTAAATGCTAGCTATGGGGATAGTGGTCTGTGTTGCTCAATTTTTCCGAGAGCAAGAAGGTAAGTCTTATGTAAGCTGGGATGTGGACCAAGAGGAGCAATGGGTGGCCTGTTGCCAGGGCCAGTATTTCATAAAGCGTAGGATCAGGTCCCCCTCTAATCTCTCGACGGACAGATCTACGTAAACATAACTGACACCGTGGAATCTGTCGGGACTGTACGGGATGCGTAGATAACCAGCAACAGTAGTTTGGGATATTTGGACAAATCCCGTTTTTGCAGGTGTTGGCGTCTTCTGAGTTTCGGAAGGGGAGGGGACTTTCGACCCGTGACTTGCTCCACCCTCTCTCTTCGCTCCTCGTTCATTATCATCTGAAAGGCAAACCTGATACTAAATCAGCACTCCCACTGAGACGCTTTATCAATATGGGCACGAAATAGCGATGTAAATAGTAAATATTCTTACTGTGTAACTGCTGTACATACTTGTATCGAAAGCGACAACTTGTTTACAACTGGATGATTTGAGTTAAAATGAACATAGCAGTTACATAGTATAAGATAGAGAGAGCACTCACAATGTCAGACTCTCTATCTCGCCCACCCCCCTCTCCTTGAGTGGAGTGACTATCTTTTCATAAAAATCTATTCCAGGATTTGCAGTGGTTGGAGTCGTCGGGATGTTTTTTTCCCGTGGCGACAGAGCTCAGTGGTCTCGTAAATACTCAAATGATGACCGCTGTCTCCAGTGTCCCTATGTCCTGACTCTCAAATCAATCAAATGTATTTATAAAGCCTAAAGCCCTTTTCACATCAGCAGATGTCAAAGTGCTGTATAGAAACCCAGCCCGAAACCCCAAACAGCAAGCAATGCTGGGAAAAACTCCCTAGGAAGAAACCTAGAGAGGAACCAGGCTCTGATGGGTGGCCTGTCCTCTTCTGGCTGTGCTGGGTGGGGATAGTACATGGCTATTAAGGCCAGATTGTTCTTAGAGAGGCGCGCGCACAGCAGGTGATCAGGTCAGGGTTGAAACTGGAGCAGCAGCACAACAGGGCTCAGATCCTCTGTATGGAAGCAGGCTCC